>NC_080168.1:127731065-127951065 GCF_950295315.1 Erinaceus europaeus | reverse complement strand
GGGGAGAGAAAGACAGACACCTGCAGACCTGCTTCACCGCCTGGGAAGCGACGCCCCTGCAGGTGGGGAGCCGGGGGCTCGAACCGGATTCCTTCGAACGCCGGTCCTCTTGCGCTTTGCGCCACCTGCGCTACAGTCCTGAGCCTTATCTGAGCTGCCCAGCCGGGTGACAAAGTGCGGAAGGGAACAAAAAGAAGCGCGGGGGGCGGAGAGAGCAGCCGTCGGTCGGTACGGGGGTCGTTGGGGGCCAGGTGGTGGCGGGCCTGGCCGAGCGCACGTGGTACAGGGCCCAAGGAGCCGGGTTCGAGCCCCCGGCCCCACCTGCAGGGGGAAGCTTTGTGAGTGGCGAGGCAGTGCTGCGGGTGTCCCTGTGTCTCCCTCCCTCTCTGTCTCCCCTTCCTCTTCACTTCCGGCTGTTTCTATCCAATAAAAAAGTAAAGATGATGATTTTAAAAATGGTGTTGGGAAAACTGGACAGCCAGATGTGCAAGTATGACATTCGCTCATCAGTTGAGGCCATACCCCAAACACTGGCTCCGAGTAGACTGAAGGTGCCGACGTGAGACCTGAGGCATAAAACACACCGCAGGAGACATCTGGAGCCCCCCCCCCACCGTGGAAACGACCCGTCAAATTGAAAAGCTTCTGTTCATCTGCACACGGAGAGGTTGCCCCACTGATAAAAGGCAGCCAGCGACTGAGGGAAGCTCTGCACACCGCACAGCTGACCAGGGATGGATGCGGACACTGCCCGCTGCCTCTTTAACCAGAGCACTGCTCAGCTCTGACTTAGGCTGGTGCTGGGAACTGAACCTGGGTAGGAGTGTCAGGCGTGCAAGTCTCACACAAGCACTGTGTTACCTGCTCACCCCGCCCCCAGATCTCTGAAGAGAATCATGTACCACCTCTAGAAAAATACACCTTACGCAGAATTTTAAAAAAAAACAAACTTTTATATATTTTATTTATCTTCTCTTTGTTGCCCTTGTTTTTTATTGTTGTAGTTGTTATTGTTAATGTCATCATTGTTGGATAGGACAGAGAGAAATGGAGAGAGGAGAGAAAGACAGACACCTGCAGACCTGCTTCACCATCTGTGAAGCGACTCCCCTGCAGGTGGGGAGCCCGGGGCTCCAACCGGGATCCTCGTGCCGTCCCTGCGCTTTGCGCCTCGCCTGCTGCGCTGCCGCCTGACTCCCACTTACAATTTTGCACACAGAATGAAAAGCTTATAAAGTCTGAATAGCATAGTTAACAGCCTTAGTGTGTACTGTGAAGACTGGGCCCATCTTTAATGGTTGGGTTAAAAAGCCTTGAATCAACCTTAGAGGTTAGGTGGAAATAAAGTTTTAGGGAGGGGGAATTTGGAAAGGTTTGTTGGGGACTAAAGAACTTGTTTATCCCAGTTTGCTTGGAAAGATGCCTCACTTGGGAGTGATAGGCAGTAAGATGAGGAAGTCAGATCACAAGGGAGCTGTGCTCGAGCACAACACGCCAGATAGGTCGTAGGCACGTAGCAAAGAACTGGAAAATACGCCGAAAATGCTGAAACTGTATTCTTTGCCCATTAGACTGACGGGACAAGAATATCGTGTGTGTGTATATGTAATATGTAATTTTTTAATGCTAGGCCTTTTTAATCATTATCTTTATTTATTAACTGGATAGAGACAGCCAGAAATGAAGAGCGAAGGGGGGGATAGACAGGGAGAGAGACAAGAGACACCTGCAACACTGCTTCACCACTCGGAAAACGTTCCCCCTGCGGGTGGGCGGGGGCTCAAACCTGGGTCCTTGTGCATTGTAGCATGTGCACTCAACCAGGTGTGCCACCACCCAGGCCCATTTTTTTTTTTTCCTGAAGAGTTTGTCTTGTTTTAGTCAGATTCTGTAAGGAGTTTGTAATGTTTTAAAAGTGAGGGATTTGCTTCTGTTCATTGCTTTTCTTAAGCATCAAAAAATTGACCCTCCCCCAATTTTTTTTTTTTAAGAAATAATGATGGCTTTATTCTTTTTCTTTCTTTTTTTTTTTTTTCTTTTTTTTTCATATCACTGCTAAACTCTGGTTTATAGTGACACATGGGATTGAGCCTGGGACTTTGGAGCCTCAGGCATGAGAGTCTGTTTATATAACCATTATGCTATCTACCCCCCCAGCCCAAAATTGAATATTTCTACTCATTAATCAAAAATGCTATTCTAGGAATAGTAGCAATATTCAAGTTAATGTTAAAAAAGACCAACAATGCCCAGATCACTAGCAGTGTGTCACATGATGGCATTGCTGATGCCCTGCTACACAGTTCCCCCAGAACCCGAGATGGGTGATACACTTTCTGTGCATCTCACGCAGACTCCTGCTCCCAGGGCTCTGGCTAAAATGCTAGTTGATCTTAGTGTTGTTATCTCGCGTCATGGTACTCCAGTTTGAATAGGAGCCTTCTGTTCACATAAGACAATAGGGTGTAAAAGCAGCTCGGTGCCTGCACTATGAATCCACTGCTCCTAGAGGCCATTTTCCCCATTTTTGTTGCTATTGTTGCCCTTGTTGTTGTTGTTGTTGTTATTTTTATTGCTGTCGTCGTCGTTGGATAGGACAGAGAGAAATGGGGGGGGAGAAAGACAGCCACCTGTAGACCTGCTTCACTGCCTGTGAAGTGACCCCCCCCCCCCTGAGGTGGGGAGCCGGGGGCCTTGAACCCAGATCCTTGTGCCAGTCCTTGCGCTTTGCGCCATCTACTTAAGTTTTTTTTTTTTTTAAATATTTGCTCACTTATTTCCTTTTGTTGCCCTTGTTGTTTTATTGTTGTTGTTATTGATGTCGTCGTTGTTGGATAGGACAGAGAGAAATGGAGAGAGGAGGGGAAGACAGAGAGGGGGAGAGAAAGACAGACACCTGCAGACCTGCTTCACCGCCTGTGAAGCGACTCCCTTGCAGGTGGGGAGCTGGGGGCTCGAACCGGGATCCTTACTCCGGTCCTTGCGCTTTGCGCCACGTGCGCTTAACCTGCTGTGCTACTACTGCTCAACTCCCCTACTTAAGTTTTGAGAAGTAGCTTCTTGGAACCTAGTGTGCTCTTACTAAGTAATAGTGTTGATTTAAGGATTTCTGGAAAATGCTTCTCTTTAAAAAAAAAAAGATTTTTTTGTTATTCGTAACAATTTTCTTGTGGCAGTACGTCTAAGATTTTTAAAACACTTATTTGTTATTGGATATAGACAGACAGAAATTGAGAGAGGAGGTAGAGAGAGAGAGAGAGAGAGAGGCAGAGAGACACCTGCAGCCCTGCTTCACCACTTGCAAAGCTTTCCCCCTGCAGATGGGGACCAGGGGCTTGAACCTGGGTCCTTGTGCACTGTAATGTATGCACTTAACTGGGTGCGCCACCACCTGGCCCCTGTAATTAAGATTTTTAAGGAACAAATACTATATTTTTAATTCTTTTTTAACTGTGTCCCCCCCCCCCCCCATGCGCCTCATGAAGCTGAACATCCACCCTCACCCTCAACCCAGGGTTTTACTTTGGTGCCCTCCTCCATACTATGTAAATCTTATGCTCATCTTTGTTCTCAAACTTTGAGTTTGTTTTAACATTTTATTCATTTATTTATTTAGGTAGAGAGAGAAGTTGAAAGAGGAGTGGGGAAATAGAGAGGGAAGAGACAGAGATGCATGTGATCCTGCTTCACCGCTCGTAAAGTTTCCCCTGCCGTGGGGCCAAGGGCTTGAACCCGGGTCTGCTTATTGTAGCATATGTACTCAACCAGGTGCACCCGCCACAAACTTTGACTTCTTCTCCCTGCAGGTTGTTACTATAACTATTTCTTCTTTTATGTCATGTCTTTGATCAGGTAGTTTTCCTTGTCTGGGAAGCATCTTTTTAGCACTTCTTTACATAGATCTTGCATATTTCTGTTTATACCCAAGTGTAATGGACTGAATTGTGTCTGTTCAGAATTCATATGGTAAAACCCTAATCCCAGTATTTGGAGATAAAAGCCTTTAAAAATGTGGAATCAAAATGAGGTCATTAGGGTCAGTCCAATCTGTTAGTCCTATAAGAGACTACAACATGACACAGAGGAAAAACAGTGTGAAGATACTGAGAGGACTCATGAGAGAACCAGGACTAAAACTAGATAATCTCATCTGGAAAAGGAAGAAAGGGAGGGAGGAGGGAAAGCTTATGTGTATATACCGTACACATATATGTTGCGTCTTATTATCAGCACAGAAACTTTCTTCTTCTAGCGTTTGCCCTTCTTCCGTAGCCAGTCAACAGCGTCAGGCTGAGCCTGATGTCAAGTTCCGAGACCTCCTTTGAATCTGGAGAGGTGGCCGTCGTTGACTATGTGGGCCATAGTCTGTCTGGAGCCGCAGGGGCAGTTCGGGTCGTCTCCGGCTCCCCAGCGATTTCTAATTCTGTTCAGCTCCTCCGCCCGACTAGCAGACTAAGAGCCTTTCCCCTCATATTTATTTTGAAGCTCTTTGCAGTGCCAAGTGGTGGTGCACCTGGTTGAGCGCACACATTGCAGTGTGCATGGACCCAGGTTCAAGCCTCCAGTCCCCACCTGCAGGGGAGCTTCAGGAGCCATTAAACAGCGCTGCAAGTGTCTGTCTCCCTCCATCTCAGTTTCTCTCTGCCTCTATCCAAAGTAAATGAACAACAGCAAACTCCAGGGGTGCTCAGGAGGCTCTTAGAATATTTACTTCAGTGATAGTTTTTCCTTAAGTCCCTGATTATTCAGTTTGTGTTGAGTAAACTAGAAATAAGGCTAATTTGGGAAGTCTCAATTTCCAAGTCAAAGAGAGATCTCAGAAGAAACCCAATTCCTAGCAGACTCCAGAAGGGTGACAAAATCTGTTTAAAGACTTTATGAGAGAGTTTTTTCACGTCAGCCCAAGCAAACTAAACTGATACTGGGGTGTGGTAGTGACAATTGCCTAAAAATTCATAACTGAATGATAGGTAAAGGCTGGGAGAGCTGACATGCATATTGGGGGGGTCCTGATTTTTTAAAGTATTGATTATTATTTATGTGATAGAACAGAGAAGTTGAGGGGAGGGGAGATGGGAAGGGTAATACCGCCCCTTGGCAGTGGGGACTGGGGCTTGGACCCACATGTGTGCTCAACCAGCGGCACCACTGCCTGGCCCCGCCTTGATGGTTTGGAAGAGACTGTTGGTAGAAATAGGAATGTTAAAGGTCCTCTGGGTCAGTGTTGGAGTAGAACGTTCCCACATCATTTTGAAAGAGAGGAAGCTGTATTTAGGAGACAGTATCAGGTTGTGACTGGCAGCTCCTGCTCAGGAGGTTACTGGCATTTGGCTTCTCAGTCCAGAGGCCGTCTCAGCTAAAGTCAGGAGCAGGCGGGATTGCCCGGAAAAAGCAGAGAACTCTCTTGCCTAGTTACTTGGATCCTCATCGGTGACACAAGAGACAAATTTTGAGAATCTTACACCTGTAGAGGTGCTGCCGACACGGACTAGGGACAGAGGTAGGATGGAATTAAGGGAAGCTCTCAACTTCTGAGATTCTCCAGGGTGAACCAGTGGTGCTCTTCAATGTCAAACCTAGTTATTCAGGAGAAGGGGAGAGACCCCCAAAATGGGTCAGAGCAAGCTCACACCAGTTGGGGCAGAATTGTCAAGCCACTGCTTTTCTAGTCTAGCAAATGAGTTGAATGATCAAGCTGAATACTAAATAACAGCTTTCAGCACAACTCTTTAAAGCATTTTGCATCTTAAAAGTAAAAAAGTCACTAAGTCAGTTATTATTATTTTGTGCAAACTTCACACAAGGACCCAGGTTCAAGCCCCGCTCCCCACCTGCAGGGGGACTGCTTCCTGAGGGGTGAAGCAGGCCTGCAGGAGTCTCTCTGTCTCTCTCCCTCGCTGTCATCCCCATCACTCTTAATTTCCGGCTGTCTCTGTCCAATAAATAAAGATAAGAAAATGTTTCAAAAAATAAAAAGAAACTTTCTGCCTTTAAACTTAAGTCTCTGTGACCCTACCTCTTTCAACTATTAACGCCAGGTCAAGCATACATAGTATGAAGCACAAGGACCTGAACAAGGATCTCAGTTCGAGCCCCTGGCTCTCCACCTGCAGGTGGGGGGGGTCACTTTCCAATGTTGAAGCAGGTTTGCAGGTGTCTTACCTTTCTCCAGCCCCCCCCCACATAGCTCTCCCTTCCTGTCTCAGTTTCTCTTTGTCCTGTGCAAAAGCAAAAAAAAAGCCCCCAGGAGCAGTGAATATAGTGCCGGCACGGAACCCCCAGATAAACCTGGAGGCAGAACAAACAAAAAACTCTCGTATGTTCTGTCGCTGAGCCACCACCTCCCTGGGCCCTTCAATATCAAACTGATAGTAGTTTTTTTAATTAAAAATAGTTTAAGGTTGTTATTATTTCTGTGTGTGTGTGTGTGTGTGTGTGTGTGTGTGTGTGAGTGAGGGAGGGAGAGAGAGAGGGGATGAGAGAACCAGAGTATCAATCTGGAACATACACTGCTGGGGGTTGAATTTCAGAATCTCATGCTTGAGAGTCCAATGCTTTACCCACTGCACCACCTCCTGGACTGCTGTTTAAAAACCTTAGGAATTCATTCTGCAGAACTGAAACCTTGTACACACATGATTTCACCACTCCAGTCTGCTTTTTCCTTCTGACATGCAGACACACACACACACACACCACACCACACACACACACACCACACACACACACACACCATACACACACACCACACCACACACACACACCACACACACACACACACCACACACACACACACACACACCATACACACACACCACACACACACACACACCACACCACACACACATACACCACACACACACACCACACACACACACACACACACACACACACACACACCACCCCCTCTTCTCCCAGTGTCCTAGTGCCTCCTTGCGAAGCTGGGGCTCAAGCCTGGACCATGCACAGACTTACCTGTGAGCTCTGTCACCTCAGGAGCTATTTTTCCTTTATGTGTTGTCATCACTGGGGCCTCACCAATGGGAATGAGCTTTCCCCACGGGGATGACACTGTAGCGTCAGAATGTGCCCCAGCAGGAGAGGGGGCCGGGGGGGGGGGGGGGGGGGCGGCGGGCTGGAGCCCAGGTTGCTGGCTCGGCATCAGACACCCTCCTGCATGAGCTGCTTTGTTGCCCCCAGTGGTTTCTTTCTTTTTTTTTTAATATTTATTTTATTTATTTATTCCCTTTTGTTGCCCTTGTTTTTTTATTGTTGTAGTTATTATTGTTGTTGTCATTGATGTTGTCGTCGTTGGATAGGACAGAGAGAAATGGAGAGAGGAGGGGAACACAAGGGGGGGGAGAGAAAGACAGACACCTGCAGACCTGCTTCACCGCCTGTGAAGCGACTCCCCTGCAGGTGGGGAGCCGGGGGCTCGAACCGGGATCCTTCTGCCGGTCCTCGCGCTTTGCGCCACGTGCGCTTAACCCGCTGCGCCCAATTCCCTCTTCTTTTTTTTTTTTATATACACATTTTAAAATATGAAAGCAAGAAAGAATAATGTTAAGATCTGCTGTATTAAGTTCCACTGTTTTTTCAATTATGATTATTGCCTGGCCAGTATTGTTTTATTCCTTTCCAGTTCACCAGCTAGATTATTTTGAATCAGGTTGTAGCTTACTGTAATGTCTCACATGTATTCTTCTATATATGTAATGGGCATAACTGTAAAAAGCATCATTTTATTTTGGCAGATCATGGCTACCATAGAAGAAATTGCACATCAGATTATTGAGCAGCAGATGGGAGAGGTATGTCAGTTTTGCATTTCCTTAAATGGTCACCGTACTTCTTTAAGCCAGCTGTATATTCTAGGCTCTGAAGGAGCACGGGTGAAAGTCCGTTCCCAGCTATACTGATAGTCTCTGAATAGAAGGAAAACAGTGGGGAGTTGTGGGGGCCGGGACAGAAAATGTTTGCGCAGGTGAGTGAACCAGTGGGAGGAGATCCATGTCCACAGACATTAGAGCTGCTGCTGCTGCTGCTGCTGCTTCTCCTTCTTTTTAGTTTGAAAGATTATTTTCACGTCAGAAAAGACACCAGTGCACTGCTCAGCCCTGGCAGGTTGGATGCCTGGGTTTCCGGAGCCTCAGTCACGCAGGCCCTCTGCTCTAATGCTGCCACTGCTTTCTCTGTGTGAAAATTTATGACTCAAGTTTATAATCCCATACAGCTGTGACTGGATTTTTAAGCTTGACTTTTTTTTTTTAAAACCTGTATTTATGCGGGGGGGAGGGGGAGCCCAGAGTGTAAGTGCAGTTAGGATTCTGGAGATTGAACTTGAGACCTCATGCTCGTAAGTCTGGCGCTCTAACCACTGCAGCACCTTCTGGGCTCCAAGCTGCTGCTTATTCACATACGTATGCACGCATGCATTTTACTATTTTATTTATTTACTGGGTAGAGAGGAAAGTTGAGAGGGAAGGGTGAGCTAGAAATGGAGAGTGCCAGAGACAACAGCAGCACTGCTTCCCTCTTGCATGTGGGGAGTAGGGGCTTAAACTCAGATCCCTGTGTAACATTTGCTTTCAACCTGGTGCACCACTGCCCAGTTCCCTGCTCTTTTTTTTTTAAAAAAAAACTACATATCTGGTTTATTAGGAAGAGGTACCGTAACTCATAGATAATCAAAGTACCATCTAGAGACCCTGGAAGATTCAGCAAGGTTGAAATCATTCCCATATCATAATAAAATGTTTTTTTGGTTTCTTACTGTTATTTCACATTATACAGCGGAATTTTCCAGACACTGTGTAACATAGCATGATTTTGGAACGTGTTAACATTTAAAAGGTACACATAACTCAGTGAAGCAATGTTGTCCAAATGGCCTGTGCAAAATGTTACAAAGTCACCCTTGAACAAGAGATAAATTCAATTGCAGAATAGACTAATGGAGCCTAATGTGTTGTCTTCCATACTGCAAATACCCTTTAAAAGCTACAGCTTGTTTCCATAGTTTGAAGAGAATAATAAAGTGTTCTTCCACCTTTCAGCCAATAAATTTAAAAATAGGATTGGGAGGTAGCACACTGGTTATGCAAAAAGATTTATATTCCTTGAGACTCCCAAGTCCCTGGTTCAATCCCTCATAACACTACAAGTCAGAGCTGAGCAGTGCTTTTGTAAACAAAGTAAAATTAAATTTTCTTTAATATTTTATTTTATTTATTTATGAGAAAGATAGGAGGAGAGAGAAAGAACTAGACATCACTCTGGTACATATGCTGCCGGGGTTTGAAATCGTGCTGCAGAGTCCAATGCTCTTGCCACTGTGCCACCTCCTGGACCACAGTAGTTTTCTTTATAAATTTAATCAAAACAATATATTGTGGCCTGGCGAAATAACTCACTTGGATAGTTTGCTACTTTGCTACATACACGGCCCAAGTTTGAGCCTAACGCTGCTTTGAAGGATGTGTTCTCTTTTACTCTTTTCTTTGCCTCTCTGCCTTTCTCTCATGTATAGAGATACCGATAGAAGAGCCTGGTTTCTGGGAGTCGGGCGGTAGCGCATCAGGTTAGGCGCAGGTGGTACAAAGCGCAAGGACTGGTCTAAGGATCTCGGTCCGAGCCCCCAGCTCTCCACCTGCAGGGGAGTCGCTTCACAGGCGGTGAAGCAGGTCTGCAAGTGTCTGTCTCTCTCTTTCCCTCTCTGTCTCCCCTTCCTCTCTCCATTTTTCTCTGTCCTATCCAACAACAACATCAATAACGACAATAATAACTACAACAATAAAACAACAACAAGGGCAGCAAAAGGGAATCAATAAATTTTTTTAAAAAAAAAAACCTAGCTTCTAAATCGGACATTAAATCAGTTTGAAAAAAATATATAACAGGAAATTGGAAATAAGCCAATTTTACCAATTTGAAATTGAATCAAGCAATGGCATTAGGTCAATGAATTTATTCTGTAAAATATTTGCCTGGTACCATTGGTACTTTAAAAAACAATTTTTAAAATTTTTTAAAAATCTATTTATTTTTAAATAGAGACAGAAATTGAGAGAGGAGAGGGAGGGAGATCAGGGAGGGAGAGAGACGCCTGCAGCCCTGCTTCACCACTCGAGAAGCTTCCCCCCTGCAGGTGGGGACCGGGGGCTTGAACTTGGTTCCTTGTGCACTAATGCGTACACTCAACCAGGCGCACCACCACCTGGCCCCCATCAGCACTTTTTACTACCTTGGTTTCCATAAAATATTCCAAATTCAGAATCTCTCCATCCTCAGCATGGACACTGTTCTAAGCCACTGTATCTGCCTGTAAATCAAGGTTGGCAAATCTTTTCTCTACCAAGGGTTGCTAGATATTTATAATATCACTTGCAGGCTATAATACCAAATTATCAACAGAAAAGTAGTATTCAGTACTTCATGTTGCTATGAAAACTCCAGAATTTATTGAATTTTGAGTCCCAGCTGTGGTTGCCTTGGCATGGACAGACCAAAGAGTCTCTTAGGCTGTATACTGCCCTCCACCCCTCAGCCCTGCCAAATACCGCCTGGATGTTGCCTAGTGTCTGTGCAGTAAGGTTCCCCTATACGTGCACTCTGGGACATTTGCAGTCTAGTCTTCACACTAAATCTTGAGTGGACATCTTGAGACAGCTTTTCTGCTCTGTAAACCTTTTATTTGACCTCCAGTTCACATAGCAAAATCAGATTTTGTATGGCCAGCAAAGCCTCTACAATGCGATGCCCGCAGTTTGTTCAGCTCCTGTCTTCAGGTGTGACCCCTTTGCGCTACTTTACTTACTCACTGTGCCTTATGTTCAAATGTGTTGAATAGGCGGCCCAGGAGGTGGCAAAGTGCGTAAAGCATTAGACTCAGAAAGCAGGATGTCTGGAGTTCCATCCTGGGTATTGCTTGTGCCAGAGTGGTGCTCTGGTCCTCTTAAATTTTTTTTTTTTTGTTATTTATTTTCCCTTTTGTTGTCCTTTTTTAAAAAAATATTTATTTATTTATTTATTTACTTTTGTTGCCCTTGTTTTATTGTTGTAGTTATTACTGATGTCGTTGTTGTTGGAAAGGACAGAGAGAAATGGAGAGAGGAAGGGGAGACAGAGGGGGAGAGAAAGACAGACACCTGCAGACCTGCTTCACTGCCTGTGAAGGGACTCCCCTGCAGGTGGGGAGCCGGAGGCTCGAACAGGGATCCTTGCGCTTTGAGCCACGTGCACTTAACCCACTGCGCTACTGCCCAACTCCCACCCTTGTTGTTTTTTATTGTTATTGATATCGTCATTGTTAGATAGGACAGGGAGACATGGAAAGAGGAGAGGAAGACCAGGGGAGTGAAAGACACCTGCAGACCTGCTTCACTGCCTGTGAAGTGACTCCCCTGAAGGTGGGGAGCTGGGGGCTCAAACTGGGATTCTTAAGCCTCTACTTGCGCTTTGTGCCACGTGCGCTTAACCCGCTAGAGACAGCCAGAGATCGAGAAAGGGAAGAGAGGAAGAGAGAGAGAGAGAGAGAGAGAGAGGGAACTGCAGCCCTGCTTCACCGTTTGCAAAGCCCCATCTGCAGGTGGGGACCAGGGCTTGAACCTGGGTCCTTATGCACTGTAACATGCACGCTCAACCAGGTGTACCACCACCCAACCCCTTATGAGTGACTTCTTGCCCTGATTTATCTTTCTTTATACTACTTAATGCCCTAAAACATTATTTGCCATTTTATTTTTAATCTCTGTTCTCACTAAAATTAAAAGGTTTTTATATAAAACATTTTATTTAGTTTATTATTTTAATGAGAAAGTATAGATACAGAGAGAGAGAGAGACACCAGAACACTGCTCAGTTCTGGCTTATGGTGGGGATGAAGATTGAACCTGGGACCTCAGAGCCTCAGGCTTGAAAGGCTTTTGCATAACCATTATGCTGTCTCCCCAGCCCTAAAATAAAAAGTTTATGAAAACAGATTTTGTTTTGCATATTGCTCCCAACAAACAGTGCTTGGCAAACAGAATGTACCCAGTGCACGTTTGTCTAAATGCTAGGTGAGAAGGAAGAGGGAAGAAAGAGTCAAGATCGTGAGGGTCCAAATATTCTTACAGTGGAGCCTTCACGTGCACACTTGTTCCTTTCAGTAGTAGAATTTCATTAAAGTAACACTGCTAGTTTAAAGGGGTATACATGTCTGCTTTGGGCTTTCTTTGAAGGCTTGAGGAAATTGTGTCATTGAAGAACAGAAAAGTTCTTGGGTTGGATTACTAACTAGATATGATCATGTTAGATTGTTACAGAGCAGCAAGCTGGGCAGAAAATCCAGATTGTGACAGCGCTTGATCATAATACACAAGGCAAACAGTTCATTCTGACAAATCATGACGGCTCTACCCCAAGCAAAGTCATTCTAGCCAGACAAGATTCCACACCAGGGAAGGTCTTCCTCACAACTCCAGATGCCGCAGGTGTCAACCAGTTATTTTTCACAACTCCTGACCTGTCTGCACAGCACCTCCAGGTAAATAATTATAGAAATGTCTGTTCATCTTTCACCTTAAAGAAATTGTAAAGCATGTCAGAAGTCTTACTTTTCAGGATATATATATATATATATATATATATATGTTCAATAGGAGAAAAACTTGAATAAAATATGCTGTGTCAGGTATTCACGATGTGTGGTTTTTCTTGTGCCTGTATCTTTGGCAAAGAGGGAGTTGGAGTCCATAGCTGAGTACAGTACAATCCACTCTGGATTGTTTGGCCGGGAAGGATCTAATAAAGGATATAGAGAGCTCAAAGTATTGCTGGGAAGGCTGAAGACACAGTTCTAGCTCAAGTTTCCAAGAATAACCTTTGGGCCATGCTGGGTAAGGGGCATCTAAGAGAGCTGCTGCCCCGGTCTTGTCTTGAGATGCTAAGTCATAAGCATCTTGTGTAGCTGCAGTTCCCACGACCCAGCTGCCCGTGCCTCGGGCATAAATGCCATATCAAGAAGTCACACTGCAGTTATGAGTTTGGTCACTGCCTCCTCTCTTGTCATCCACATCTTCACTCATGTGGCTTGCAGTCTCTACCCCATGAATTCCTCTTTCCTGCAGTTCAAATCAGCGTAAAATAACAGGCATTTTATATGCTGCTTTCCTGTTAGGTGGATATGTTACTGCTGATGACCAGGTTGAATGCAAAACCACTGGGCTTCACGTTTGCCTTCCTTCATCAGCTCTTTCAGGGAATATCACTTAAATTGGATTCCATATTTTGTTGTGATAGAAGACAGCTTATGAAATATTTGCCAAATGCCTGGCGTAGGTCTGAGCTGGTGAAGGAAACCTTGGTGCTGTGATATCTGTCCTTCTCTCTGTGCCTTTGTCTCTCAATATATATATATATATATATAAATCCCAGAGTGGTGACACCTGGAAAAATTCTGTGCTCTTCAAGGCAAATGTCATGATAGAACTGATCACTGCCACCAAAATTAAAAGTATCCTTATGAATAATAAGAGTTAAGCTTTTCGGGGGGAGGGGTCGGGCAGTAGCGCATCAGATTAAATGTACATGGTGCAAAGCGCACAGACCAGCATCAGGATCCTGGTTCGAGCCCTTGGCTCCCCACCAGTAGGGGGTTGCTTCACAGGTGGTGAAGCAGGTCTGCAGGTGTATGTCTTTCTCTCTCCCTCTCTGTCTTCCCCTCCTTTCTCCATTTCTCTCTGTCCTATCCAACAATAACGACATCAGTAACAACAACAATAACCACAACACTGACAAAAAAATACAAGGGCAACAAAGGGAAAAAATAGCCTCCAGCAGCAGTGGATTTGTGGTGCAGGCACTGAGCCTCAGCAATAACCCTGGAGGCAACAACAACAAAAAGAAACTTTCCATAGCTGATGTTTGTTTTTAAAAGTTTAGTTAAATTGTTATGGGAAAGATTGAGGTACCTTTACTGTATTTGTTAATGACATACTAGATTCTCACCATATATAAATTAAAAACAGATTATACATGCATAATAGAGTTTACAACTTCAGGATAACATGAAAGAACAAATAAAAGGTATGCTCAGTTGTTACTTTAATTTTTAAAGAAATTAATCCTTAATTTATTGATGAACTAAATTTTTTTTGGGGGGGTTGTTTCTTTAGCTTTTAACAGATAATTCTTCCCTGGACCAAGGACCAAATAAGGTTTTTGATCTTTGCGTGGTATGTGGAGATAAAGCATCAGGTAACAATAACTTCTTCTGTGTTTTATGTTACTAAAATATTCTCCATGTTGCCATGTTTCTTCTGCTGGACATAAAATGAAAGACAAAAACTTGCCATTTTTGCATTTCATATTTATGCACTTCTATATTCAACTGAAATTTTCCCTCAAAGTTTTTCATTCATGTAAAGATTTTTCTCATGTAAAGATTTTGCAGCTTAATTTGATTTTTCTAATGACATAAAATGCATATTTTGAATAATTACAAAAGACACTTCACTTTTTGAAAGTAAACACTGTTGAATATGAAACCAGATTTTGTCAGCTCACTTAAAAAAGTTGTGAGGGGCCAGGCGGTGGTGCATCTGGATAAGTGCACTTGGTACGAAGTGCAAGGATCTGGGTTTGAGCCAGGAAGATTTGTAAATGTTTTGCTTAGCACACACAGGCTCTAATTATCCCAGTAGGATGATGATCATTTCTACCAAATACTTGATAATTTTTGTTAAAAAGAAGCTTGGCTTACAGGGTTACAAGTACCTAGCACTGCTTCATCACTCGGGAGTTTTCCCTTTGCGTGATACTCTCATGCTGTGGCTAGGGGCTCAAGTCTGGGTTCTCACGCAGGGTAAAGTGTACAGTCTCCCCATCCTCCCTCCACCCCTATTTATTTTCTTTAAATGGTTTCTATAACAGAGACAGAGGAAATTATCCCATCCTCTGGATTCTTTTTTTTTTAATAAATTTTTTAATATTTATTTTATTTATTTATTCCCTTTTGTTGCCCTTGTTGTTTTATTGTTGTAGTTATTATTGTTGTTGTCGTTGTTGGATAAGACAGAGAGAAATGGAGAGAGGAAGGGGAAGACAGAGAGGAGGAGAGAAAGACAGACACCTGCAGACCTGCTTCACCGCCTGTGAAGCGACTCCCCTGCAGGTGGGGAGCCGGGGTTCGAACTGGGATCCTTATGTCGGTCCTTGTGCTTTGCGCCACCTGCGCTTAGCCCACTGTACTACAGCCCGACTCCCTCCTCTGGATTCTTGTCAGACTTGTCAAACACTAAAACCATCATAGAAGAGAAGACTTGATCACATGTGTGTCTAGCTAGCTAGCTCCTGATGCCACGAGGGAGCCCGAATACACCACACGTGGCAGGGCTCACAGGTGTCTGTCTTTCTCTCCCCCTCTCTGTCTTCCCCTCCTCTCTCCATTTCTCTCTGTCCTATCCAACAATGAATTGTGTCAACAAGGGCAATAATAATAACCACAACGAAGCTACAACAAGGGCAACAAAAGGGGGAAAAAATGGCCTCTAGGAGCGGTGGATTCATGGTGCAGGCACCGAGCCCAGCAATAAGCCTGGAGGAGGAAAAAAAAAAAAGATTTAGGGGGCTGGGCGTTGGCACAACAAGAGCAGCCCTGACACTGCTGCTGTTCTCCCTGTCCCCTGCCCCACCATTTCATGGGAACATGATGCAAAGGGGAAGTCTCGGGAGGGTGGGGCAATGCTGTGGTCACTGTCCCTCTCACTCTCAGTGTTTGAAGTGAGGGGGAACCACTGCCGAGAGCAGCGGGGGCCGTGCAGAATGCACACCCTAGCTGCAGCCTGCTGCCTCCTGTGTCTGTGCATGAGGCGCACTGGCACTTTGCTCATGCTCCCTTCAGTCTGTTGATGCCAGTCAAAGAAGTGGTTTGTGGGGAGTCGAGTGGTAGCGCAGCGGGTTAAGCGCACGTGGTGCGAAGTGCAAGGACCGGTTCAGGGATCCTGGTTCAAGCCCCCGGCTCCCCACCTGCAGGGGGTTGCTTCATGGGCGGTGAAGCAGGTCTGCAGGTGTCTGTCTTTCTCTCCCCCTCTCTGTCTTCCCCTCCTCTCTCCATTTCTCTCTGTCCTATCCAACAACATCAGTAACAACAACAATAACTACAACAAGAATGAAAAAGGGGGCAACAAAAGGGAAAATAAATTTTAAAAAAGGGGGGGGAAACGGTTTGTCAAGTGAATAAATGAATAGTGTGTAACAGTTTCTCTAGAAATATTGAAGTGGAATCCACAACAAGAATTATTGTGGTCTACATAATGACCAGTCTGTGTTTTGCCTTTTTCCTGGAGTTTTCAGAATAAAATATTTTCATATATGGCAGCTATAGTTTGTAAGTGATATCAGAAAGTGAAATATTTTTTTTTTTATTTAAAAATATTTTGTTAATTTTTTATTTATTTACTATTTATTAGAGACAGAGAAACTGAGAAGGGAGGAGAGAGAGGGAGAGAGACAGAGACACCTGCAGCCCTGCTTCACCACTTGTGAAGCTTCCCCTGCAGGTGGGGACCGGGGGCCTGAACCTGGGTCCTTGTGCACCATACTGAGTGCGCTTAACCAGGTGCGCCACCGCCTGGTCCCTTGAACCCAGGTCTTTTTGCATTGTGATGTGTGCACTTGACCAGGTGTGCCATGGCCTGGTCCCAGTGAAATAGTTTTTATGATAAATAACTCCCATCACTCAATTTTTTATGTCATAAACTGAAAAATCTCACTTTGTCTCATAAATTGTTATTGATTAAGGGGTTAAATAGACAATCTCATTTCTTTTCTAAAATTTGTGACTTTTGTGTTAAATATCTTGTCTCTAGGGCGTCACTATGGAGCAGTAACTTGTGAAGGCTGCAAAGGATTTTTTAAAAGAAGTATTCGAAAAAATTTGGTTTATTCATGTCGAGGATCAAAGGACTGTATCATCAATAAACACCATCGAAATCGCTGTCAATACTGCAGGTTACAGAGATGTATTGCGTTTGGAATGAAACAAGACTGTATGTACTAGCCTTAAAAAAGAAAATACTCAGAGGGAGTTGGGCGGTAGCTCAGTAGGTTAAGTGCACGTGGCGCAAAGCTCAAAGAGCGGCGTAAGGATCCCGGTTCAAGCCCCTGGCTCCCCAGCTGCCGGGAAGTCGCTTCACAGGCGGTGAAGCAGGTCTGCAGGTGTCTGTCTCTCCCCCTCTGTCTTCCCCTCCTCTCTCCATTTCTCTGTCCTACCTAACAATGACAACAATAATAACTACAACAGTAAAAACAACAAGGGCAACAAAAGGGAAAGTAAATAAATAAAATTTTAAAAAAAGAAAAAAATACTGTTTAAGATTCAGGCAGATTCTAGAAGCGTTAAAATGTGTCAAATATACATGCTTTTCAGTTTACTGGTTTTTACCTAAAATAGAGAAGAAATACGTACATATGTATCACTTACTTATTTATTGTCTCCAGTGTTACTGCTGGACACTACAAATCTGCTGTTTCCGGCAGCTATTTTTTCCATTAATTTTTTTTTTTAATTGAATAGGACAGAGAAATTGAGAGAGGAGGGGGAGACAGAGTGGGAGAGAGATAGTTACTGCACACCTGCCTTGCCTTTTGTGTCCGAGGGGCTCACACCGTGGTTCTTGTGCTTAGTACTATGTATGCTTCATTGGGCGCGCCGCCACCCAGCCCCCATATGTGTACTTGTCCTCATGCAGCATTTATTTAGTAATGTCTAAATACCTCATAATTAAAGTGCTCAACTATGGTAATGGCAGCTACTATTTATTGAACTCTTTTACCTTCTGTGTAGTATGTGTAGTATTTTCACAGCATAATTCTATACTCTTATTTATTATTTTGTCAAGGTAACATGACTAGTAAAAAGTAATAAGAATTTGGATCTAAAATTTGGCAGGTTTTTTTTTTTCTCAGAAAAGTACACATTTAAAAACTTTATCTTCTAAGTAATTGAAAATTACTATCTAATGTGTGATATATTATGTTTTATAAATAAAAAGTAAGCAGTTAAATTACTTGTTGAGAATTTCCTTGCCTTATGCTGAAGAAAAGATCCAGTGTTAATCTTTTGCTTTTTTTTTTTTTTTTAAACTCAAGCACTGCTCAGCTCTGGCTTATTGTGGTGCAGGGGATTAAACCTGGGATTTGGGAGCCTCAGGCATGAGTCTCTTCACATAACCATTATGCTGTCTACCCCACTCATCTTTTTTGCTTCTCTAATGTTTTCGTGTAGATAGGTGAGGAACTCTTGACTTTATAAGTCTGAAGATTGAACTTTTAAAAACTCAGTGTTCCTCTCTCTATCTCTACCACATCTGGGGTAGGAGAGGAAATGAGATGCAAATAGTTAATTTTTTTTTTTAAGATTTTATTTATTTATTCATGAGAAAGGTAGGAGAGAGAAAGAACCAACTATCACTCTGGTACATGTGCTGCCAGGGATTGAACTCAGGACCTCATGCCTGAGGGTCCAATGCTTTAGTCAACTGCGCCATCTCCTGGACCACTTTTAAAGCATTTTATTTATTTATTTATTTATTTATTTATTTATTATTTTTGAGAGAGATGCAGAGAGAGAAAGACACAGAGAGAAACACCAGAGCCCTGCTCAGCTCTGGCTTATGGTGGTGCAGGGGATTGAACCTGGGACTTCACAGCCTCAGGCTTGAGAGTTTCTTTGCGTAACCATTATGCTATCTACCCCCGCAAATAGTTAAATCTTAACGTTCTGAAGCAGTTTTGTTGAACTTGCAGATATTTTCTAAAAACTGATGAGGGGTAGGCAGTGTTGCACCTGGCTAAGTACTCACAATGCACAAGGACCCCAGGTTCAAACCCCTAACCCCCATCTTTAGGGGGAAAGCTTTACTAGTGGTTAAATACGGCTTCATGTCCTTCCCTCCCTCTTCTTCTCCCTCTCCCCCTCCCTCCTCTCCCCTCTTTCTTTACTCCCCTCTCAGTTTGACTCTGTTGAAAAAAAAAAACACACAGGCCGATGGCGGAAGCTGGGTGCGACAGCGCCTCGCTGAGCACAGTGTTCAAAGGATCCAGGTCTCCTCCACTTGTGGGGAAAGCTTCACAAGCAGTGAAGCAGTGCTGCAGATACCTTTCGGGTTCCCTCTTTTATTTCCTTTTCAATTTCCCTGTCTCTATCAAATTAAAAAAAAATCAAGTAAAAGAAAGAATTAAAATGACATTAAACAAAAGACTGGCAGTTTGTGACTATGTCTCATCATCAGCGTAATTGATGTAGAGTTTATGCTCATAATCGCTTTAGAGTCTGCGTTGTAACATAATAGTCTCACACATTTTTGTAGCTGTTCAGTGCGAAAGGAAACCCATTGAAGTGTCTCGGGAAAAATCTTCCAACTGTGCCGCTTCAACAGAAAAAATCTATATCCGAAAAGATCTTCGCAGCCCACTAGCTGCAACTCCGACTTTTGTAACAGATAGTGAAACTGCAAGGTGCGTTTAGAGCAACAAATAAATCATATTTGTTGGTATGCATGAGACCCCTTCTGTTTCATTTGGTTTAAATCCCCCCTGCTTAACACTGTTCTATTTTCATAACCACTTCATTCTATTTACATAACCACTGTTAACAAGTACCACCCTCCCTCCAGGGCATTGGTGGTTCAGTGATAGGATTCTCGCCTGCTCTGCCCCCTCCTTGTCACATTCTGATTTTCACCAGTCACTTTTCTCTCCACCCTCTCTATGTCACATCCTGTTTCCACCCTACTTGGCAAGTATATATAAAGATAGCATTGTGAGTTTTAGGGTACTTTAGTTTAGCTTAGCTCGGCTTAGATTGTGCTGCATCCTGCATGAATAAAGAGATACTGCGTACAACCCAGCCATGAGTCCCGGGTCATCTGTTACCCGCCCATGAAGCCAGCCCGGCGAAAACAACATAACCCGTCGAAAACAACACATATTAAATTGATGGTTATTTGTTTTCTTAATTTAACAAGCTAAAGTTTGTACTTGTTTGTTGTAGGTCAGCAGGAATGTTAGACTCAGGAATGTTTGTGAATATTCATCAGTCTGGAATAAAAACAGAACCAACTGTTGTGATGACCCCAGATAAGGTATGTTTAGTGCAGTTAATTTAAAGATTTTATTGCAAGTTTAAAACACTTATGTTTCAGAAATTGGGACATGTTTCACCTGGTGGAGTGTGTGTATTGTCAGGCATGAGACCTAGTTTGTGTCCTAGCCCCAAGCAGAAGCAGCTGGGATGGCACTGGGCAACTCCATGGATGTTGTGATGAGCAGTGCTAGAGTTTTCCTCCCCTTTGTTTCTCTGCCTCACTGTCTTCGTAACCAGAGTGAAGGGATTGGCCCTCTGAGGCCCTTCAGTGGTATTGCTGATGTGGAGGTTTGAGTTCATTCTCCAACACCATAGTAAAAATAAAAGTTTTATGCTCTCAAGGGCCATGATGCAGGCACCCAGCACTACAAGAAAGAAGCTGCAAGGCCGGGTGGGACGAATTTCACAAGTGCTAGAATAGTGTTTCTCTCCCTGTCATTTCTTTGCTGTCTGTCTCTCAGCACTATCTAAACAAGTGGGGAAAAATTTGGCACCGGGAATGGTGGAGTCCTGAAAGCCCCAAGACCCCAGCATAACCTTGACAGCCAGGAAAAAAAAGCTTGTTTTTTTTTTTTAATATTTATTTTCCCTTTTGTTGCTCTTGTTATTGTTGTTGTAATTATTGTTGGATAGGACAGAGAGAAATGGAGAGAGGAGGGGAAGACAGAGGGGGAGAGAAAGACAGACACCTGCAGACCTGCTTCACCACCTGTGAAGCGACTCCCCTGCAGGTGGGGAGCCAGGGGCTCGAACCAGGATCCTTACGCCGGTCCTTGTGCTTTGTGCCACGTGCGCTTAACCCACTGCGCTACCGCCTGACTCCCCCCCCAAAAAAGTTTTTACTTTTAGATTTATTTAACATTTCTACATGATTATCCAATTCATTTTTATTTAATGTGTAGTACTTTAAAAGTGCAGATTATTCTGCCACCAAGTTGCAGATGCTACCATGATGCCAACCTGACTTCCCTGGGCAGACAACTTCACCGATGTGTCCCGCAGCCCCGTCTCCCCAGAGCCCTGCCCCACTAGGGAAAGAAAGTGATAGGCAGGGGGTATGGATCCACCTGCCAAAACCCATGTTCAACGGAGAAGCAATTACAGAAGCCAGACCTTCCACCTTCTGCACCCCATAATGATCCTGGGTCCATGCTCCCAGAGGGATAAAGAACATGAAAGGATGTGATAACGGAGTTCTGCTGGTGGGAACTGTTTGGAAATGTACCCCTCTTATCCTATGGTCTTGTTGATATTTTTATTTTATAAATAAATTTTTTTTAAAAAGTGCAGATTACTGACCATAAACACGGTTATGAAACCGAAATCATATTTTAAATGACTCCACACCAAACTAGGTACTTGTAATCCTTTAAGCCAAGCTTTTAAACATAAATTATCAAGTATTTGGTAGAAATGATCATCATCCTACTAGGATAATTAGAGCCTCAGTGTACTAAGCAAAACATTTACAAATCTTCCTGGTTTCTTGTATCTTGAAATAAAAGTCCTTAAAAATTTACAATGAGTGTAAAGTTTTTAATATTCCTTTTGTTTACCTACAGATTATATATCTGAAAAATACTTAATATATTTCAGGTGAAGAGAAATTCATAGTATACATCACTCAAACATTGACTTGAATCAAATTGGAGTAGGATTTCTAGATCTATTATTACATGTCCAAGTCATCTGGAATCTTTTAGAGATTTGAAGCTACTTGTTATTAAGCAAGGAATCTAAAGAAAAAAGGAAGGGGGCTAGGGAGACAGCGTAGCAGATGTGCGCCGGACTTTCATGCCCGAGGCCCTCAGAGTTTCCAGATCTGGCACGGTAGACCAGAGCTGAGCGGTGCTCTGGTCTTTCTTCTCTCTGACTAGATCTACCGCATGAAGATACATGAATTTTTAAAAGTTTTAAAAACAAAAAGGAGGGTTTCTTGTTTTTTTTTTTTTTTTCCTAGATTAAGCATATAAAGTTTCTAGAAACTTTATAGTATAGTTTCTAGAAACCCTTTATGAGACCATAAAAGCAAAAAAATTCTCCTGAAGATTGTTATCTGTAAAAAGATTTCAGGGCAGTTTTGATTAGTGTTTTTCTCAGCCTAGAATGAGACCCAGTGCCACATAACCTGTAAG
The DNA here is from genome assembly GCF_950295315.1 of Erinaceus europaeus. Taxonomy (NCBI): domain Eukaryota; kingdom Metazoa; phylum Chordata; class Mammalia; order Eulipotyphla; family Erinaceidae; genus Erinaceus; species Erinaceus europaeus. The sequence goes on along the minus strand of NC_080168.1, from coordinate 127,928,802 downwards.
GTGATTACTCTTCCTCTTCTGTGACTAGATCGGTTACATTTTTGTTGCTTGGTGCTTTATGGACTTCGCGTCAGTGTTTTCACTCTGTAAGCACATTTCTCCTGCCATGTAGCCGCTCTGCAGCTTTGGAAGGTCTGCTGAGCTGTGAGTGTCCATTTTCCTTTCTCACCTGTAGGAAGTGGGCAAGAGTCTTCAGACTGTGCGTTAGCATGTTAGTGGTCAGGAGATCTGACCTCTCTTACCATAGTTTTTGGAATTAAAAGTTTTCAGTCTTCTGTGGACCAGCATTAGAATAGTAAGTTATAATTTGATCAGTACATCTACTCATTAGGAAAGATACTAAAATCAGCTATGTTGAGAAATTGCTCTTAATCTGGACACTACTTTTTAGCATTTTTATTAAATTGCATGAAAAGCTTTCTGTGATAATTTTCTGGCAGATGGTTTTAAAACTGTCAAGTTAGAAAAACACAGTATTGTATGGTCAGGGAGGTGGCACAGTGGATAAAGCATTGGACTCTCAAGCATGAGGTCCTGAGTTCAATCCCTGCCAGCACATGTACCAGAGTGATGTCTGCTTCTTTCTCTCTCCTCCATTCTCAATATAATAATAAGATATTTAAAAAAAAAAAAGAGGGAGTTGGGTGGTAGCGCAGCGGGTTAAGCGCACGTGGTGCGAAGTGCAGGGATCGGTGGAAGGATCCCGGTTTGAGCCCCCAGCTCCCCACCTGCAGGGGAGTCGCTTCACAGGTGGTGAAGCAGGTCTACAGGTGTCTGTCTTTCTCTCCCCCTCTCTGTCTTCCCCTTCTCTCTCCATTTCTCCCTGTCCTATCCACCAACAACAGTAACTATAATAAAGCAACAATGGCAACAAAAGGGAATAAATAAATATTAAAAAAAAAGATAAAAGACAAATGCAATATTGTGGTCTGGGAGGTGGCGAAATGGACAAAACATCGGACTTTCCAGAGTCAAGTCTCAAGTTTGATTCCCGGCAGCACATGTGCCAGAATGATGTCTGGTTCTTTCTCTCTTCCTATCTTCCTCATAAATGAAGTCTTTAAAAAAAAAAAAAAAGATAAATACAGTATTCGGTGTTGGTTTGTGGAACACTGCTAGAGTTCATGTATTACCATGCATGAAGACCTGGTTCCAGTCCCTGGTCCTTAGTTGAATAGTGGAGTAGCGCTGCAGGTGTCTCTCACACACAAAAAAAGTGTCTGGAGGGATGGTGGAGTTCTATAAGCACCAACTTTGATATTACAAAAAAGATTTTAAAAATCTTTTATTTTTTAATATCTTTATAAGACGGTGAAAATGAGAGGAAACGGAGGTGTGGGTGTGAGGAGAGAGACCTGCAGCATGTCTTCACTGTGAGTGAAGCTTCTCCCTTTTAGGTGGGAACCAGGGGCTTGAACCTGAGTCCTTAGGCATTGTAATGTGTGTGTTCAGCCAGGTGGCCCCAGAATAAAAATCTGCTAAAAAGAAGAGAGGGGTCTGGTCAGCAGCATAGCGGATTAAGTGCTCATGGCGCAGAGTGCAAAGACCATTGTAAGGATCCTGGTTCAAGCTCCCAGCTCCCCCACCTGCAGAAGGGTCGCTTCACAAGCGGTGAAGCAGGTCTGCAGGTGTCTGTCTTTCCCTCCCCTTCTCAATTTCTCTATCCTATCTGGCAACAATAGCAAGGGCAACAAAATGGGAAAAATGGACTCCAGAAGCAGTGGATTTGTAGTGCAGGCAGTGAGCCACAGCAATAACCCTGGAAGCAAAAAAGAAAAGATAGAGAAAAAGAGGGAAAATAGGAAAATGCATATCTATCTATCTATCTATCTATCTATAACCTGGGAATTTCTAGTAGCAGAACTGTTAACTGAATATGTGAGTCCTTTTACTTACATATGAGTCCTTAGTTTTCTGATTCTATTTACTGCCAGTTTGACAACAGATAATTTTTTTTTAATTTTTTTATTTTTATTTATTTATTTATTTATTTTTTATTTAAGAAAGGATTAATTAACAAAACCATAGGGTAGGAGGGGTACAACGCCACACAATTTCCACCGCCCAATCTCTATATCCCACCCCCTCCCCCGATAGCTTTCCTATTCTCTATCCCTCTGGGAGCATGGACCCAGGGTCATTGAGGGTTGCTGAAGGTGGAAGGTCTGGCTTCTGTTTGCTTCCCCGCTGAACATGGGCGTTGACTGGTCGGTCCATACTCCCAGTCTGCCTCTCTCTTTCCCTAGTAGGGTGGGTCTCTGGGGAAGCTGAGCTCCAGGACACATTGGTGGGGTCTTCAATCCAGGGAAGTCTGGCCGGCATCCTGATGACACCTGGAACCTGGTGACTGAAAAGAGAGTTAACATACAAAGCCAAACAAATTGTTGAGCAATCATGGACCCAAAGCTTGGAAAAGTGGAGAGGAAGTATTAGGGAGGTACTCACTGCAAACTCTAGTATACTTCTGCTTTCTTACTTTGGTGCCATACTCCAAACTCAGTCAATTTCTGCTTTGTGTTTCTACTTTTTTTTTTTTTTACATGCATAACATTCCCCAGATTCCCATTTAGCAATACAACCCCCACTATTTCATTCATCATTTTTCATGGACCTGTATTCTCCCCACCCACCCACCCACCCCAGAGTCTTTTACTTTGGTGTAATACTCCAATTCCATTGACAACAGATAATTTTTAGTGAAAGGTTGTAATGAAGATTAAATAAAATGCATATATAAATGTATTTATGTAAGAGTTCTACAACTGGTAGGTAGATTGCTCATAATTCTTAGACCAATTTGAGATGGCATAAAAATTGTTCTATTCTGAAACTAATTTCAGTATGTTTAAGAATTGACATAGCAAGTGAAATATCAGTGGAACATGTTTGCTCTTAAGGTTAAGAAGGACCTGGGAAGCTTGATGAGTGGTGAAGCAGTGCTACAGATCCCTCCCTCCTGCCCTCCCCATCTTTTTCATCTCTTAATTCTCTCTGTATTAAAAAAAAAAAATTAAAAAAACCTGAAAACAAGAGAAGAAAAAAAAAAGTATTAGTATTAAGGCTCCTTAGGGTAGGGCATTGTCAGCAATCATAAGGTCTCTTTTCTGTTAGAATGTCATAATCTGAGCATTAAGGTGGATGGCTAGTATACTAACACATATCAAAAATAGAAAGAATGATGGGGCTGGGGAGACAGCATAATGATTATGCAAGCAGCTGTTAACTCCTGAAGCTCTTAGGCCCCAGATTCAACCCCCTGCATCATCATAAGCCAGAGTTGAGCAGTGCTGTGATAACAGTAAATAAATATATATGTATGTATATGTAATTATTAGTGGAATAAATAACAATTAGGAGTTTAATTGACTGGGGAAATAGCTCAACTGGAAAAGCATTGGATCTGGCATGTTAGAGGTTACTGGCTTGATTCCCGGCGCTGTGTACTGGACTTAATGTTCTCACTTGTTTCTTTGTCTGTCTTAGGTGAAACTTGTATGCGATGAATATTTTTTTTTATGGTTATTAATGAAGGCTGAAGAGATAGCATACTGGTAATACTTCTCTGTCAGTCTTTTTTTTTCCAATGGGACTTGTGTACGTACACAACTCCTCCGTTCCAGGTAGACTTTATTTATTATTATTATTATTTGCCTCCAGGGTTATTGCTGGAGCTCGATGCCTGCACTACAAATCCATTGCTCCTGGTGGCCATTTTTTCCCATTTTTGTTATCCTTGTTATTGTTATTGTTACTGCTGCTGCTGTTGTTGGATAGGACAGAGAGGAATGGAGAGAGGAGGGGAAGACAGGGGGAGAGAGAAAGACAGACACCTGCAGACCTGCTTCACCGCCTGTGAAGCGATATCCCTGCAGGTGGGGAATCAGGGACTTGAACTGGGATCCTTGTGGGGGGTCCTTGTGCTTCGGCCATGAGTACTTAACCCACTATGCTACCAGCCGGCCCCCTTTATTCTATTTTTGTACCAGTACACTCCTCATTTCTGGTTTATAGTTGTTGGGGCGTGGGGGGATGAACCTTTGGGTTTCAGGCATGAAAGTCCCTTGGCATAACCATTATGCTACCTTTTAGCACCCTTTGAGGTGGTCCAGGGGGTAGTTTAGGTGCTCAAGCATGAAGTCATGAGTTCAATTGCAGGGATTGCTTGTGCCAGAGTGACGCTCTGGTTCCTTCTCCACCACCCACTGACCCTCAATAATAAATAGAACTTTGACAAAATAAGATGAGGGGCTGGCAGAATAGCTCACTTGGGCAGTGTGTTGCTTTGCCAGCTGCACGACCCAGCCTCGAGTCCAGCCTCCACTGAGTTGAAGGAAACTTTGATGCTGTGGTCTCTGACTCTCTGCCTCTTTACCTTCTCTCTCTCTCTCTCTGTCTCTCTCTCTCAAGTAGAGAGTAAGCTCCCCTTAGAAATTAGAGGAGTAATAATAGCACCACTCCACAACTTTCCCTATGCAGGTGTTCCCATGTACTGGCTGACGAGCAGAAGAATTATGACTGACTAATGTATCAAATATATGTATGAAATAGGAAAGCAAATGGTAAAATACATGCTGTGTAACAACAGCCTAATCAATACTGTGAAGAGGTTCTGCAGCAACACCTGTATGCTGTGTAACGCAGCGGGTGGTCGTACAAGTCGCCGTCCTGCGATGTCTAATCAGTAATACATGTACCTTTTCGCCTCCTCTTTGCACTGATGCAATTATCTCTTAGAACTGTCTCATGGAATCTTTCAAAAATGTATCGCAGAATAAACAGTGTGTGTAAGTTGTTAGAAATAATAACAGTAATCAGTAAGTCTGATCCCTGGTGCTACATATACCAGTGCAGTACTCTGCTTGCTTTTTCTCATAGATACAGCTTTAAAATGTCGAGATCAAATAGGTTCATGATGAGTAGAACTGGTAAGATCATCTGACAGTATCTGTCACCATGGAACTAACTGATGTAGGCACATCAGCCATTACCAGTACTTTAAGGTTTATAGTACTTGTACAGACTTCCCTTAAATGTACTTGATGGTTTAAAATTTCATTTTCCTTGAGAGGTTTCTAAATACCTAAGAACTCCTTGAATTTGACTTTTTAGGTTTTATTTATTTATGTTTTCAATTTTTTAAATATTTATTCTCTTTTGTTGCCCTTGTTTTACTGTTGTAGTTATTGTTGTTATTGATGTTGTCATTGTTGGATAAGACAAAAATGGAGAGAGGAGGGGAAGGCAGAGAGGGAGAGAGAAAGATAGACACCTGCAGACCTGCTTCACCACTTGTGAAGTGACTCCCCTTCACAAGTGGTGAAGCAGGTCTGCAGGTGTCTAGCTTTCTCCCCACCCCCCCCCCCACACCCCGGTCTTTCCTCTCTCCATTTCTCTCTGTCCTAGCCAACAACAGCAGTGGCAACAATAACAACAAGGGCAACAAAATGGGAAAAATGGCCTCCAGGAGCAGTGGGTTCGTAGTGTAGGCACCAAGCCCTGGCAGTAACCGTGGAGGCAAAATAATAATAATGATAACGTACTGATATCAGTGTGCGTACAGATTTTAATGCATTTCTATAATACTTTTTTTTCAAGGCTGAATCATGTCAGGGGGATTTAAGTACATTGGCCAGTGTGGTTACATCATTAGCAAATCTTGGAAAAACTAAAGATCTTTCTCAAAACAATAATGAAATGTCAGTAATTGAAAGCTTAAACAATGGTGAGACCTCTATGTGTGAATTTCGTCAAGAAATGCAGACAAATGGAGACGTTTCAAGGTAAAGTCTGTTTTGATTCTCAAGTAATCTTTTGTCTAAGTGGCTGTCAGTGTTTTCTTAAACTATTTACAGAAGCATCATAAGCCAAGTATCTGTTGGAAAATTTAAGGCATAGTGTGTTTTAGCTCAAGAACTATATTTGGTGTAAAATGTATTCAGGTTATACTCTATAAATAACGAGTAGTAAATGAAGAAAAGAAAGGTCATAAAATTAAGATATTTCCCCTCTAAAGATGTTAATTTGGGTCTATCATTCCAAGTTTAGTGACCATATATATTTGTTTCTGTTTTTATTTACTCCCTTTTGTTGCCCTTGATGTTTTATTGTTATTGATGTCATCTTTGTTGGATAAGACAGAGAGAAATGGAGAGAGGAGGGGAAGACAGACAGGTGGAGAGAAAGACAGACACCTGCAGACCTGCTTCACCGCCTGTGAAGCGACTCCCCTGCAGGTGGGGAGCCGGGGGCTCAAACCGGGATCCGTACGCCGGTCCCTGCACTTTGCGCCACCTACACTTAACCCGCTGCGCTCCTGCCCGACTCCCAGTGACCATATTTTTTAAACTGTTATACTTAGAAAGAAACGTTTATCATCATAGGCAGTTGTATTGATTTCCCTCTACCAAATTCTGGTGAGAAAAATGAATTTACCTCAGTTAAATCAGTTACAATTAAAGTTATATTTCAGGAAACTTGTAACTAAATTCTGTTTTTGTCTTTTGATAATTAATGCTTGGACACTAGAAACCAAATGTCTTCAGGCCCCCCACACACACACACACACTGTTGATTTAAATTATTATAGAAACTGTATCTTAGAGTTTCAGTAACTATTAAAATTTGTGGAACAACAGATTAAAAACATGGGGTACTATTTAGGATAATTATTTGCTAAGCTTAGTTAATTATTTGCCTTTCTAACCTCATATTCTTACTTCTGAGATATAAGCTCTATAGATATCCTTAAATTTTTTTAAAAAATATTTATTTACTTAGTCCCTTTTGTTGCCCTAGTTGTTTTATTGTTGTAGTTATTATTCTTACTTCTGAGATATAAGCTCTATAGATATCCTTAAATTTTTAAAAAAAATATTTATTTACTTAGTCCCTTTTGTTGCCCTAGTTGTTTTATTGTTGTAGTTATTATTGTTGTTATTGCTGTCGTCGTTGTTGGCTAGGACAGAGAGAAATGGAGAGAGGAGGGGAAGACAGAAAGGAGAAGAGAAAAATAGACCTGCAGACCTGCTTCACCGCCTGTGAAGTGACTCCCCTGCAGGTGGGGAGCTGGGGGCTTGAACCTGGATCCTTATACCGTTCCTTGAGCTTCACGCCACATGCACTTAAGCTGCGCTACTGCCCGAATCCCGATATCCTTAAATTTTTAAATGAAGTTAAAATCAAACATGTAGTTTACAGTCAAGTCACATAATTCCTGCCCTATTCTTTGTAAATAATCTCTATATGTCAAATGGGCTGCTACTTTATATAGGGTTTTTCTCCCCCTCTCCATCTATGTAAGATTTTTAAGAGACTTTGATTCTCTAGCAAAGCATTTTGTATTATCCATATATATAAGTTTAACTTGAAGAGTCATTTGAAATAGACTGCTGAGTGATTAACATTGTGGTAGTGATTGTTTTTTTCCTAAACAGTTTTCAGGATTAAGTCTTAATAATGCCAGCTTTTATATAGACTTTTTCTTTTACTGTGGAGATTAGCCAAGTTCACAGCTTCTGATGTCTTTTTTATAGGGCATTTGACACGCTTGCAAAAGCACTGAACCCTGGGGAGAACACAGCCTGTCAGAACTCAGTAGAGGGCATGGAAGGAAGTGTACACCTGCTTGCTGGAGATTCAAACATAAATTACATCGAAAAAGAGGGTCCACTTCTCAGCGATTCACATGTAGCTTTCAGGGTATTTCCATATATATCTATTATATACTTAAATTTTTATGTTGTGTTACCTATTTTTATTTTGTCTTTCAAAAAACCAGAAGATACTTGTGTTTTTAAAATTAGAAATACCCTTGGATTTTAAAATAACAGTTGAATGTAATGGCTCGGTAAAGCGTCTGTTTACAAGTTACAGTTACAATACCAATTCGTGAGTTTAAATCTATAAAAAATTACTTTTAAATATTGGCATTTGGGGAGTTGGGCAGCAGTGCAACAGGTTAAGCACACATGGTGCAAAGCACAAGGACCGGCGGAAAGATCCTGGTTCGAGCCTTCCGCTCCCCACCTGCAGGGGAGTCGCTTCACAAGCAGTGAAGCAGGTCTGCAGGTGTCTGTCTTTCTCTCCCCCTCTCTGTCTTCCCCTCCTCTCTCCATTTCTCTGTCCTATCCAACAAAGACGACGTCAATAACAACGACTACAAAAATAGTAAAAAAAAAAAAAAGGGGGGGGGGCAATAAAAAGGAAAATAAATGAATTTTTTAAAATTTGACCTTTGAGGCCAGGAGATGGCTCACCTGGTTGAGCACACACTTTCCCTCACGCAAGGACCCAGGTTGAGGCCCCAAGGCACCTTCCAGTGGGACCACTGTGTAAAGGGGAAGCTTCATAATCCTTTTACTGGGAGTGGTAGAATCTTGCAGGCAGTTAATATCTGAAAATCCTGGGTGGAAAAAATAAAATAAAATAATTAACATATGGGAGGTGGCTGGCTCAGTTGAGTCCACGTACTACAATGTACAAGGAACCAAGCTTGGGTCCCCTAGTCCCTCCCTGTAGGGGAAGCTTCACGATTGGTGAAGTTGTGCTGTAGATTCTTTCTTTTTCCCTGCCTATCTTCCTCTTCCCTCTGCATTTCTGTCTATGTAGTAAGTAAATAAAATTTGTGACTACCAAACACACTGGCCGTGTTCGGTGACCTGCTGCTACATCCACATAAACCGGTATCTAGGACTTTGATACTTTTCCTACGGTTCCTTTGAAGAACTTACGTTTGATTCCAGTTTGTTAGCTCTCAGCTTAAAGTGGTTAGGAGTCATTTATTGATAGTTCATTTCAGCTTTTTCTTTTTAAAAGAAGATTTTCTTTTTTTTTCTTTTTTATTAATTTTTTTTTATTTAAGAAAGGATAGATTAACAAAACCATAGGGTAGGAGGGGTACAACTCCACACAATTCCCACCACCCAATCTCCATATCCCACCCCCTCCCCTGATAGCTTTCCCATTCTCTATCCCTCTGGGAGCATGGTCATTGTGGGTTGCAGAAGGTGGAAGGTCTGGCTTCTATAATTGCTTCCCCGCTGAACATGGGCGTTGACTGGTCGGTCCATACTCCCAGTCTGCCTCTATCTTTCCCTAGTAGGGTGGGTCTCTGGGGAAGCTGAGCTCCAGGGCACATTGGTGGGGTCTTCAGTCCAGGGAAGCCTGGCCGGCATCCTGATGGTGTCTGGAACCTGGTGGCTGAAAAGAGAGTTAACATACGAAGCCAAACAAATTGTTGAGCAATCATGGACCCAAAGCTTGGAATAGTGGAGAGGAAGTGTTAGGGGGGTACTCACTGCAAACTCTAGTGTACTTCTGCTTTCAGGTATATGTTTTGCACTAGTTTATGGATACGTGTGAACATATGCTCTCTCTCACAGAAACTGGTGTATATCTAGGTTTTGGGACTTCGTTAGAAAGTGAACCACCTGGGATGAAATTAGAGTATACTATGAAAGGAAAGGTCTCACCCGAGTAATGAAGCTGAAGGGTTGTCCTTCCACACCTGAAGTCTCTGGACACAGTCTGAGCTGAAGCATGTTGAGGTGGCAATCATTGCGTTGATCAGGTTGCGATCGGCAGATGGATATATATTGGGAGAGGCATATGGGAAAGTGGGCCCTATCCAAAGGTTCCAGGACTGGGGGAAATAGAGGCTCTATAGTGGAGATGTGAGGTTCCTGCTGTCTTAGGGTTCAAAAAGACAATGGATAGTTAATGTTATCATCACATTATTTGGTAATTGGGTTAACTTTGAAAATTCCTTTTTTTAGGGTTTGCTGTATAGTACCCAGTATCTTGTATATAGCTGTGCCATTGGTTGCTTCTGATCTACTTGGTCTAGGCTTTTGAGAGAGTCCGCATATCAAATACACAGCCTAAATATTAAAAAGACTCAGTCTGTGTTTCAAAAACTTCGAGACATACAATTAATTTTCCCCCTCTCGTATTAATCAACTAGTGATTTATATGACTACACTTTACTAGGAGTGTACATAAACACCATTCCCACCACCAAAAGACTGTGTCCCATCCCTCCCACCCACTCCCACCCCCCACTGGCCCAGGAAGCTGCATGTCTATTCGCTCACCACAGGGTTTTGGTCCAGCCTCTGTGGAGAGCAGTCTGGAAAACTCTCATAAGGCTAGACATGGACCTTCCATATGATCCAGTAATTCCTCTCCTGGGACTATACCCCAAGGACTCCATAGCACCCAACCAAAAAGAGGTGTGTACTCCTATGTTCATAGCAGCACAATTCATAATAGCTAAAACCTGGAAGCAACCCAAGTGCCCAACAGCAGAAGAGTGGCTGAGAAAGCTGTGGTCTATATACACAATGGAATACTATGCAGCTATCAAGAACAATGAACCCACCTTCTCTGACACATCTTGGACAGAGCTAGAAGGAATTATGTTAAGTGAGCTAAGTCAGAAAGATAAAGATGAGTATGGGATGATCCCACTCATCAACAGAAGTTGAGAAAGAAGATCTGAAAGGGAAACTAAAAGCAGGACCTGACTAAATTGAAAGTTGGGCACCAAAGATTTTATTTATTTATTAATGAGATAGGAGGAGAGAGAAAGAACCAGACATCACTCTGGCACATGTGCTGCCGGGGATCGAACTCAGGACCTCATGCTTGAGAATCCAAAGCTTTATCACTGCGCCATCTACCAGACCACAGCTTTTGTTTATTTATTTATTTTTTTTATATTATAACCATTTTGTAGAAGGTATATTCACTTTTTGTTATTGTTTCTCTAAATACATTAGTTTATGATGGAAACAATATATACTGAATACTAGAAATAGTAATATGGAGCATTAGAAGATATTCCTTTAGTATTTTGATTTGTCACTCAAATACTGTTTGAACCACAGCTGTAGACTTATAGAAGGTTCTACTGTTCATACTCCTTCATTTTGAACACTCTTTTTCTTTACCAGCAGTGAATCTGGTAGCAAATAATCTACAAACTTACTGAGAGCTTATACCAGATTTCAATAAGTAATATTTAGCACTTTTTTAATAATTTTTTTTATTATTTTCCCTTTTGTTGCCCTTGTTGTAGTTGTTGTTGATGTCATTGTTGTTGGATAGGTCAGAGAGAAATGAAGAGAGGAGGGGAAGACGGGGGGAGAGAAAAAGAGACACCTGCAGACCTGCTTTACCCCTCGTGAAGTGACCCCCCCTGCAGGTGGGGAGCCAGGGCTTGAACTGGGATTCTTACGCCGATCCTTGTGCTTTGTGCCACCTGCGCTTAACCCGCTGTGCTACCGCCCGGCTCCCAGTATTTAGCTTTTTTTTTTTTAAAATACTTTTTTTTTAATATTTATTTTTCCCCGTTTGTTGCCCTTGTTGTTTTATTGTTGTAGTTATTATTGTTGTTGTTAGTATTTAGCATTCTTAACCAACCTAAGGGTAGTTAGTAATAATTTGGTTATAGATAAAAATTCCAATGATAATCTTGTTGACAATAGAAGATAGAGTTTTATTCCTCATTGGCTTTCTTTTTTAAATTTTTTAAAAATTATCTTTATTGAATAGAAACATCCAGAAGTCAGGAGGGATGGGTGAGGTAGATAGAGAAAGAGAGACACCTGCAGCACTGCTTCACCACTGGAATAGCTTTCCCCCTGTAGGTAGGGACTGGGGGCTTGAACCTGGGTCATTGTTCATGGTTACATATGCTCTCAACCAGGTGCACCACCATCTGGCCCCTCTTCATTGCCTTTCCACCCTGATGTTTTCATGTTTATTTTTCTTATTGAGACCATGGTCATAGGCCAAATAGCTCTCTTGAATGGTGCACTGCTTGACCATATGGGTGACCCAAGTTCAAGCCCAAAGGCCACTTCTTTGAAGGAAGTTTTGCTGCTGTGGTATGTGTCTCTGTCTCTCTCTCAAGATCTGACAGCTGGGATTGAAAATCATATCCTTTCTAGTTGTAGAGCTAAATGGCATTTTGTTTCTCTTTCCCACTTCTACATATGGTATAGTTTGCAGCACATTTTCACTTACATTCATCATTATTAGAAGGTTCAGATTTTTATTTTCCTGTTGTGAAAGAAAAAAGGAGACAACTAGAAATCTAGAGGGAAGGGGATGACAGAGGAGAGACAGAGACACCAGCAGCCTTGCTTCACCACTTGCAAAGCTTTCCTCCTGCAGGTGGGGACCAGTGGCTTGAACCTGGGTCCTTGCGCACTGTAACATGTGCGCTCAACCAGGTGCGCCACCACCCGGCCCCAGTGTTTTAAAAAGATATCTATGCAGGAGGGAGAAAATGCTGCTCAGACAAGGCACCAAGCAGCTCCAGCATTAAACCTGTGGCCTTTCTCTTAACCACCATAGTTCTCACAAAGTCCAAGAGACAGTTTCATCACCATTTTTCTTTTTGCAAGATCATTTGTTTTGGCCATCTATACTCCACATATGAGCAAAGTTAGGTGGTAGTTGGCAACACTAATAGTCATTCATTCATATATTTTTTTTACTCCCCCTCTAAGCCCCAGATCACAGTTCAACTCTGGTTTACGTTGGTGCCAAGAATTGAACCTGGAATCTTTGGTCCCTCAAGAGCATGAAAGACTTAAAGACTTTTTGGATAACCATTATGCTATCTCTCCAGCCTATATTGAGATACCTTTGTCACAAATCAGCATGCTGAGGAACATTATTCTGTGTTTTTTTTATTTGACAAATGTATGTAATTCATTTGATAAACGTAACTGGGCACAAATATTTTGGGGAAGCTTCTGCTGTCTACATAATAGAAAGTCACCACCTCTTTGTAGAGCTGGAAATCTTTATCACACAGAAAGACTTATGATGGGTGGGGGTAGATGGCATAATGGTTGTGGAAAGAGACTCTCATGCCTGAGGCTCAAGGTCTCAGGTTCAATCCCCCACACCACCATAAGCCAGAGCTGCGCACTGCTCTGGTGTTTCTCTCTGTGTCTCTCTCTGCATCTCACTCACTCACTCACTCACTCAATAAATAAGTAGACTTATGATAATGTTATTCATCGATTAGCTTTTTGATAATACTAGAGATGTGTCTTGCTTAATAAAATTTGTAGAGAAATTTGAATCATTCTCTTTACAAAATAATGCTACCTGATGGCCTTTTAAAAATATTTAATTTTTTAGAGACAGAAAGAAATAGAGAGGGATGGTGAAGAGGGAGAGAGACAGACAGCCACACCTGCAGTGCTGCTTCACTGCTTGTGAAGCTTTCCACCTGCAGGTGGGAAAGGGACCCCAGTCTTTGCACATTGTGATGTGTGCTCAGCCAGGTTACCACCACCTGTCCTCGACCCCCTCGTGGTCTTTTAAATAATGAGCTCCTCTAGTACAGATTGTAAATATTTCAACTTGATGATGAAGTCAGTATCGAATTTTTAATGCTACCAACATTGTATAAATCAAGGTGAATCTTTTATATATCGTTAACACCCAATTTTCACACACTATCGGATGTATAATTTGTTAACATATTACATAAAAGTTATTACAAGTATTTAAAAGTAACAGTTAGGGAGTCGGGCTGTAGTGCAGTGGGCTAAGCGCAGGTGGCGCAAAGCACAAGGACCGGCATAAGGATCCCGGTTCAAACCCCGGCTCCCCACCTGCAGGGGAGTCGCTTCACAGGCGGTGAAGCAGGTCTGCAGGTGTCTGTCTTTCTCTCCTCCTCTCTGTCTTCCCCTCCTCTCTCCATTTCTCTCTGTCCTATCCAACAACAACAACAATAATAACTACAACAATAAAACAACAAGGGCAACAAAAGGGAATAAATAAATAAAATAAATATAAAAAAATTAAAAAAAAAAAGTAACAGTTAAAATTATTTCACAAAGGATAGTCTTTTCTTTTCTTTTTTTTTCCTCCAGGGTTATTGCTGGGCTCGGTGCCTGCACCATGAATCCACCGCTCCTGGAGGCCATTTTTCCCCCTTTTGTTGCCCTTGTTGTTGTAGCCTCGTTGTGGTTATTATTATTGCCATTGTTGATGTTGTTCGTTGTAGGATAGGACAGAGAGAAATAGAGAAAGGAAGGGGAAGACAGAGAGGGGAGAGAAAGACAGACACCTGCAGACCTGCTTCACCGCCTGTGAAGCGACTCTGTGAAGTGACTCCTCTGCAGGTGGGGAGCCGGGGTCTTGAACCGGAACCTTACGCAGGTCCCTGCGCTTTGCGCCACATGCGCTTAACCCACTGCGCCACCGCCCAACCCCCAGCCTTTTTTAAAAAATTTATTTATTTATTTATTCCCTTTTGTTGCCCTTGTTTTATTGTTGTAGTTGTTCTTGTTGCCTTCATCATTGGGTAGGACAGAGAGAAACGGAGAGAGGAGAGGAAGACAGAGAGGGGGAGACAGACACCTGCCGACCTGCTTCACAACGTGTGAAGCGACTCCCCTGCAGGTGGGGAGCCGGGGGCTCCAACCGGGATCCTTACACTGGCCCTTCTGCTTTGCGATGTGCGTTTAACCTGCTGTGCCTACTCCCTGACTCCCAGGATAGTCTTTTTTTATTATTATTATTAATTCATTAATTTATTTTTTACCAGAGCACTGCTCAGCTCTGGTTTATGGTGGTGCGGGGGATTGAACCTGAGACTTTGGAGCCTCAGGAATGAGAGTCTCTTTGCATAACCATTATGCTGTCTACCCCACCCCAAAGGATAGTCTTTGTTGCTGTTTTGTATCTTCTGTATTTCTCCCCTGCTAAAACTGGTAGTTCCCCTTAGCTCTGGGGTTTTTTCCCCTACTCACCCTTGACAGTTCTAACTAAAGTTAGGATAGACCCCCCACACACACATACACGTTTTCTTTTCTTTTTCTTTTATGTTTAAATTTTTATTGCTGGCACTCATAATATCCTTCCTTCCTTCTCTTTTTTCCATTCTTTTTTTTTTTTTTTTTGACCTTTATTTTATAAGATAGAAATTGAGAGGGGAAGGCGAAATGGAGACAGAGTGATAACCCTAGAGGCCGAGAAAATTCGGTTGTCTTTACTAAGGGTCTCAGAAATGCTTTTAAGATATGTTTTGAACAACAGTGGGAAAAAATGGCTGCCAAGAGCATTGGATTTGTAGTTTAGGCTCGTTGTAAAATCCATTCTACTGGCAAAATGTTAAAATCAATGTCTGTGGACATATAACTCATAGACTGTCAGTAGTCACAGTACTGCTGACCTTAGGTAGCAAGTGCAAATGTGTGTGTAAGTGTTGAAAATACTCTAGATCAAAACACTTTTTTTTTTTTAATTCAAGTCACAGCTACCCCCTTAACTGGAATGCACTGGCCCTGATGGTACCAGCAGACCCAGCTTGAATGAAAGGAGTGCTGAATGTGCAGGCTTGTTCCTTAAACTGAATTTGTTGTAGACTATTGTTATTAATGGAAGGGAAAACACATTATTAGACCATTACAAAGAACGGCTTTTAAAAACAATTAAGATATCATCATGGGACTCCTGCTTGGTGGAAATTGGTCTGCTCATTGTTCTCAAATCCTGGCAAGCTTGAAAGGCCAGTTACTAGGGTTCTTCCCAGACTCGCCTTTGCGATTTATTTGATAGACTCATATTGATGCTTTATGTTTACCTTTCGCTTTTTCAGAGTGTATTAGTAAGTGCTGTTGTTATTGTCTGAAGTGGTAACAAGCAGTTGAACTCTGGTCATTTAGAGCTTCTTGTTACAGTTGAGAACTTCTGTCATAATTTGCCCCTATCCTGTTCACGCTAGCTCACCATGCCTTCTCCTATGCCCGAGTACCTGAACGTGCACTACATCGGGGAGTCTGCGTCAAGGCTGCTGTTCCTGTCCATGCACTGGGCGCTCTCCATCCCTTCCTTCCAGGCCTTAGGGTGAGTGTTTCGAAGCCTCTGCCTGTGAATCTCGTCTGGTAGCACTTGAAGCAAGGACTTTTACTTTGGAAGGAAGGCTTTTTATTAAGGAAAAGTCTTAAGTCGCTTGTGTCAAATCATGTCAGCTGACATTTTCATTTATATATTATAATTTGACCAAGTTTTTAGTGGCATTGATACTGTATTGCTTTGTGTTAAAAAAAAAAAAAGCATAGACTTTGAACACTCGTGTGCAATTTCAGAATTTATTCATTTGCTTGCTTTGTTACTTAATCTGAAGCTCTTCCATGTCTGTAAATTAGAAGCAGAAATATTTCCTTGGTGGTCCAGAAGGTGGCACAGTGGTTAAGGCATTGGACTCTCACGCATGAGGTTCTGAGTTCAGTCCCTGGCAGCACATGTACCAAAGTGGTGTCTTGTTCTTTCTCTCTCTCTCTCTCCTCCTGTCTTCCTCATTAATAAATAATTTTAAAAATATATATATTTCCTTGTAACTACTGTATTTAGGTGACACAGATTCATTTAAACTTAGTAACTTAGTAATTCTATGAAGTAAATTATAAATGCTCTCTCTGGTTTTAGGAGCCTTCTCTTCAATATGGGGACATGCTGGTTTTATTTCTCGTTGAACTTTAACAAGGTAGCTAGCTATACCTTCCTATAATTAGTCTCTGCATTCAGCTCTTTTCTTAGGGAAATAGCTGATATTTTATTCTCCAGTTGTTACTTCTCATCTTTTTTATATTATTATCTTTATTGATTTATTGGCTAGAGACAAATTAAGTGGGGGAGAGGGGAGTGGGAGAGAGACAGCTGCAACCCTGCTTCACTACCTGTAAAGCTTTTCCCCTGCAGGTGGAGACCAGGGGCTTGAACCTGGGTCCTTGTGCATTGTAACATGTGCATTCAACCAAATGCACCACCACCCAGCCCCTCATTTTTCTTCCCCCTCAGGAATATTCAACCTCTTGGGTGTTTTTCATTTGATATACTGTAGCTTTTCTCTTTTTTCCCCTGAGTCTCCCACAACAGTATCTAAGTACTTTGCTTACATTGAGTAGTAAGAGTTCTTCATTTTTTTCTTTGTCAACTGACTGTTGTGTTTACTACCTTATTATTCTGTTTACTACCTAGTTAATCACCTTACCTGGCATTTTCCTCTTCAAAATGTTAGAATCAGACAAGGAATGTGCCTCTGCAGTAGAACACATTCCTTATCTATCCAGTCCCCACATAAGTAAAGCAAAGTCTGTTGTATCTTGAGTGGTGAGGTATGTTCTGAACTCTCTCACACACTTTTACACTTTGTTGTTGTTGTTGTTACACTAGGACTCCACTGCTCACTGTTCTTTTTTTTTTCCCCTTTTTGTTGCCCTTTTTTTAAAATTGTTGTTGTAGTTATTATTGTTGTTGTTACTGATGTCATCATTGTTGGATAGGACAGAGAGAAATGGAGAGAGGAGGGGAAGACGGGGAGAGAAAGACAGACACCTGCAGACTTGCTTCACCACCTGTAAAGCGACGCCCCTGCAGGTGGGAGCTGGGGGCTCGGACCGGGATCCTTACACCAGTCCTTGCGCTTCGCACCACATGTGCTTAATCCACTGTGCTACCGCCCAACTCCCTCTCACACACACTTTTTATTTTTAAAGGGTTTTTTTTTAAGACTTATTTATTTATTTCCTTTTTGTTGCCCTTGTTGTTTCCATTGTTGTTGTAGTTATTGTTGTTGATGAGGTTGTTGTTGTTGGATAGGACAGAGAGAAATGGAGAGACGAGGGGAAGACAGAGAGGGGGAGAGAAAGACAGACACCTGCAGACCTGCTTCACCACCTGTGAAGCGACTCCCCTGCAGGTGGGGAGCCGGGGGCTGGAACCAGGATCCTTACGCTGGTCCTTGCGCTTTGCACCACCGCCCAGCTCCCCTCACACACACTTTAAAAGAACAATTAACATCATAGTTTAGGACGGCAAGGAGCTCACGTGGATAGTGCACTGCTCTGCCGTGTGCTCACCCAGGCTCCAGCCCGGCCGCTAGCACACTGAAGGAAGCTTCTGTACTGTGATTTCTTTCTTTCTGCCCATTTCTTTTTTTTTTTTTTTTTTTTTTAATTAATTAATTAATTTATTTATTTATTCCCTTTTGTTGCCCTTGTTGTTTTATTGTTGTAGTTGTTGTTGATCTCGTTGTTGTTGGATAGGACAGAGAGAAATGGAGAGAGAAGGGGAAGACAGAGGGGGGAGAGAAAGACAGACACCTGCAGTCCTGTTTCACCACTTGTGAAGCGACTCCCCTGCAGGTGGGGAACCGGGGGCTCGAACCAGGATCCTTACACTGGTCCTTGTGCTTAGCGCCACCTGCGCTTAACCCGCTGTGCTACCGCCCGACTCCCCTCTGCCCATTTCTTAATAATAATAAGAAGAATTAAGTTGAGTGAATAGCTTCATACTTGTCTAAAGTTTACATTTAGCTCTTTCCCCATGTTTGTAAAATTTTAAAGTAGCTCAAAGGAATAAAATTCACTCTCTTGTGGGGGCCAGGTAGTGGCGCATCTGGTGAAGCACACACATCACAGTTTGTAAGTGTTTAAGTAAGTCCCAGCCCCTGGTCCCCACCTGGACAGGGAAGGCTTCACTAGTGGTGGAGCCGGGCTGCAGGTGTCTCTGTCTCTTTCCCTCTAATCTCCCCCCTCCATTTCTCTATCTCTATCCAATAATCAATAAATAATATTTAAAATTTTAAAAAATCAGTCTTGTGTAAGTAACCTCACCATTAACTGTGTGGTGATAGATCAGCCCAGTCCGTGGCTAGTTTTAGACATCATTTATATGATAGACTCCATTCTCTGTCAGCACATGTGGTTGTTCGCTGCACCATTACTGACTGACTTCCTAGAACTCTAGTGTATGGGTTTTGATTTTTTAAAAAATTTCTTTATTGGGGAATTGATATTTTACATTCAACAGTAAATACAATAGTTTGTACATGCATAACATTTCCCAGTTTCCCATATAACAATACAACCCCCACTAGGTCCTCTGTCATCCCTTTTGGACCTGTATTCTCCCCCACCACCCACCCCAGAGTCTTCTACTTTGGTGCAGTACGCCAATTCCAGTTCAGGTTCTATTTGTGTTTGCTCTTCTGATCCTTGTTTTTCCACTTCTGCCTGAGAGTGAGATCATCGCATATTCATCCTTCTCTCTAGTGTATGTGTATGGGCTTTTAATAATTTATTTTCTCTTTCCTACCAGTAGCATTTGTATTTTTGCTAGTCTCTTTGTTGTATACAGCGTTCTGTTCCATGTACATGACATGTACATTATTTCCTACTTGTGTTACTTCTGTCACATAATATATTTTTAAGTGTTTGCTGTCAGTTATCTCTGGGGTTGGTACCTGTATGTCCACTCCACTCCACTGCACTGCACTGCTGGCCTTTCCCCTCCCCCCGAGAAAAAGAGATTGAGAGGAAAGGGAGAGAGACAGACAGACAGACTAGCAGCATCTCTTGTAAAGCTACCCCCTGTAAGCACGGCCTGAGGAATTGAACTCAGCCTCTGTGCAGTGTAAGTGTGTGCCCTTCTAAATGGATTCACTTTCTGGATAGAGACAGAAAGGGGAGGGAGAGAAGGACACCTGCAGCACTTGCTTTGCTGCTTGTGACGCTTCTCCGCAGCTCAGTACTGGAGGCTTCTCCAGGTCCTTTGACGTAGCGGCATGTGTGCTCTCCGCATGTGCCACTGCCTGGCCCTCAGTCCTATTCCTATAAAGTAGGTCCTTCCCAGTGGAAATGCTGAGTCTACGAGGGGACACACTGTAGCTTTTTGACTGGTGCTACCAAATTGTCCTCACAGAACATCTTGAACTAGTTTATGCTCACATAAGCAGTGTACAAAAGCCAGTGCACACATTATTCCCAATCCTGGATCTTACCCAATTTCTGATAAATGAAAATAGCATCTTATTTTGTCTGAGGTTGAAATTTTCATCATTTCTAGGGTAGGATTAAAATTTTTTTTTTTTAAATTATCGTTATTTATTGAATAGAGACAGCCGGAAATCAAGAGGGAGGGTGGTGAGAGAGAGAGAGAGAGAGAGAGAGGGAGGGAGAGAGAGAGTCACCTGCAGCCCTGCTTCACCACTTGTAAAGCTTTCCTTCTGCAGGTGGGGACCAGGGGCTCGAACCCGGGTCCTTATGCACTGTAACGTGCACTCAACCAGGTCCACCACCACCCGGTCCCTTTAGTGTAGGATTTAAGTGGATTTTCTTTTCACTTAAACTTAACATTCAAATAGCTCTTTGTGGTTAATTTATTTTTAATCTTTGTTTTCTTTATTCTATATATTAAATTTTATTTATTATTGGATAAAGACAGAGAAATTGAAAGGAAACCAGCCTGGAGTTCTGGCTTCACCTGAATGATTTCTAGTGAGGAACTTTCTAAATCTTTAAGTTTAATTTTACTCATTTTTCTTTTATTTGATAGGACAGAAAGAAATTGAGAGGGGAGGGAGTATGGTAGAGCAGTGGTGCCCCTGGTTAGTTGAGCACATATCCGACAGTGCACAGGACCTGGGTAGAAGCCCTCAGACCCCACCTGCAGGAAGACAGTTCTGCAGGTGCTGAGACAGGTCTGCTGGTGTCTCTCAGCCTGTCTCCCATTCTGTCTTCCCCTTCCCTCTCAATTTTTCTCTCTATCCAATGAAATAAATAATTAAGATATTTATTTTTAAAATGAAGGGAGGGGAAGAGAGAGAGACACGTACAGCACTGCTTCACCACTTAGGACATTTCTCCTGTGCAGGTGGTGAGCGGGGGCTTGAACCCGAGTGCCTGTGTGTGGCATGTGTGCTCACCAAATGTGCCAGGACCTGGCCACACTGCCAAAACCTTTAAGTTTGCATTATTAGCCTTTGAGTGTATTCAGTTCTTTAACAAATTTTATTCTCTTTATTTTATTTACTGGATAAAGATAGCCAGAAATCTAGAGGGAAGGGGATGATAGGGAGAGACAGAGACACCTGCAGCCTTCCTTCACCACTCACAACGCTTTCCCCTGCAGGTGGGGACTGGGGGCTCAAACCCAGGCCCTTGCGCATTGTAGCATGTGCTCAACCAGGTGCGCCACCACCCAGTCCCAGTATATTCGATTCTTAAGTAAGACATAATGCTGTTAAGAAGACTACGTTTCTTTTTCTTTTTTTCTTTTATTAATTATTCCCTTTTGTTGCCCTTGTTGTTTTATTGTTGTAGTTATGCTTGCTGTCATTGTTGTTGGATAGGACAGAGAGAAATGGAGAGAGGAGGGGAAGACAGAGAGGGGGAGAGAAAGACACCTGCAGACCTGCTTCTCTGCCTGTGAAACGACTCCCCTGCAGGTGGGGAGCCGGGGGCTCGAACTAGGATCCTTGGGCTCGAACTGGTATCCTTGCGTTTTGCGCCACTTGCGCTTAACCCACTACGCTACCGCCCAACTCCCGACTGTGTTTCTTAATGTGGTGAATGTCGCTAAATACACTACCTTACTGATGATCATAATGGTGGTGCACCTGGTGAAGCACACCCACCATAGTGCACAAAGACCCCCGCGGGTTCAAGTCCTAAGAAAAATCTTCTGGCTAACTTACCTAAATCTCTTTTTGTATGTACTCAAGAGCTCCATTCTGGCACATGCAGTGCTGAGGATCATAGCAGATATTTGAAATGATATATTAATGTTTCCATTCTGTTGTGAAAACAGTCTATCCATCTTGTTACTGTTATTTCTGTAGTAGTTAGAATTTACTTTATGTCTGTCATGGCCTAACCACATTACTTTTTTTTTTTTTTAAGATTTCTTTCTTTTTTTTTTTTTTTCCTTTTCCTTCAGGGCTATCACTGGGGCTCGGTGCCTGAACTTCGAATCCACTGCTCCCAGAGACCATTTTTTCCCTTTTGTTGCTCTTGTTGTTTATCGTTGTTGTTGTTGTTTATTTAATTTATTTTTCTCATATGAGATAGAGTATCACATGAGAAAAAGAATAGACAGTGGCCTGGTAGAAGATAGAATGTTCATGCAAGTCTTTCATGCCTGACATCTGGGAAGAAAGCTCAAGATCCTATGAGATTATTAAAGAAACAGTTACTTTTTTATACACTGGCAAATGTTAAATATTATATATGTTGCACATATATATAATATGTGCCTGAGAACTTTGGCCCCAGGCTCAATCCTCTGGCACCTCCAAAAGCCAAACTGAGCAGTGGTCTGGGGAGAGAGAAAGCCAGAATCCCAGGAGCCGTAGGAACATAAGTCCTGCACTCTACTAGCTGAACTATTTCCATAGCTACCTGCTCACATAATTCTTAACATTTACTGCCCATGACAATTCTGAGGACAGTATATGTTGTCTTACAACTTTTTTCTAGCACATTATTTTTATCACATATGAAACTATCACAGATGTCATATTATTTCTTTTTAAAATTGATTTATGACTGATAGATCCATTGGATCTTATCCATTGGATAAGAGGAGTATAATTCCACACAGTTCCCATCACCAGAGTTTCATATCCCATCCCCTCCATTGGAAGCTTTCTTATTATCCCTCTGGGGATAATAAGATATTTCTTATTATCCCTCATGGACCCAGGATCATTATGGGGTGCAGAAGGTGGGACTTCTGGCTTCTGTATTTGCTTCTCCACATTTATTACGTACAAATAACTTTAGACTTGGAAAACTTATTTACCTGATTTCAAATGAAGAATAAGTTGCTTTAGGTTTAAAACTCTGGCATCTTGACTCATAATACTTTTTTTCTCTTCATGCTTCTGTAATTTCTTATTCAGAAATTCAAGAAAGACTTTTTTAAGATAGAGAGAGCAGTAAAGAGAGCGATCAAAAGAGACCACAGTACCGAAGCTTCTTTCATTGTGGTGTGGGTTGGGCTTGAGCTTGGATCACACACAAGCAAGACAGAACACTATCCAAGTGAACTATTTTGCTGGCCCCAGAAAGGACTTGACGGTTCATGACTTCATTACTCATCATAAGATTCTGGATTTCTCATACTTACAGCTCATCTATAGCATAAATCATTTCTCTCAAGATGTTGGTTGCTTACCTTTTGTCATTCTAATTGGCTTTTTAGAAAAATATTTGCCAGTATTTTAAATCATAAGGGAATTTAGGAAAGACTTTTACATATATGCTTTCCTTTTACTGAAAAAAAAACAAAACAAACTGGGGGTCGGGCAGTGGGTTAAGCGCATGTAGCGCAAAGCTCAAGGACCGGCGTAAGGATCACGGTTCGAGCCCCCGGCTCCCCACTTGCAGGGGAGTCGCTTCACAGGCGGTGAAGCAGGTCTGCAGGTGTCTGTCTTTCTCTCCCTCTCTCTGTCTTCCCCTCCTCTCTCCATTTCTCTCTGTCCTATCCAACACCTAACAACATCAACAGTGGCAATAATAATAACCACAACGAGGCTACAACAACAAGGGCAACAAAAGGGGGGAAAAAGGGCCTCCAGGAGCAGTGGATTCATGGTGCAGGCACCGAGCCCAGCAATAACCCTGGAGGAAAAAAAAACACACACAACAAACTGTATTCCATGTATTTGCATTAAATGTGGCATTAAAGCTGCAGATTTTTACTTGGAAATATTTTCTGCAGCTGATCTCACAGACTGGCTGGTTGCTTAGTGAGCTGCTACTTGGCCTGCTCAGCCTGCCTGCCTGCCTTCCTTAGCAGTGACTGTCCAGTTAGACAGTCGTGCCCACGTGCAGCTATTCTGACTAGAGTGCTTTGAGCTAAGTAATATTTTGTACATGAGTCAGCTATAAAGTTTATCAAAGAGCCTGATGATACTTGGTTTGTGTGTCTTTTCAATAGGCAGGAAAACAGCATTTCATTGGTGAAAGCTTACTGGAATGAACTTTTCACTCTCGGTCTTGCCCAGTGTTGGCAGGTGATGAATGTGGCAACCATACTGGCAACATTTGTTAATTGTCTCCACAGCAGCCTTCAGCAAGGTACAAAACACCGTATTTATTCTATAAGTGGGACATCACTTTAATGATGTTTTATGATTAAAGTTAGATATTAGTGATTGTTGCTTTAGAAGCTGATACTCTTTTTGCACTAGATTTTTTTTTTCACATTTTGATTAGATCGTTATTCACCCTATAAAAGCACAACAAAGTCAAAGTAAAAGTATGTTTAAGTGGTCTGGAAGGTGGTCTGTGGTCCAGGAGGTGGTCCAGTGGATAAAACATTGGATTCTCAAGCATGAGGTCCTGAGTTCAATCCCTTGCAGCGCATGTGCCATAGTGATGATAATCTGGTTTTTTCTTTTTCCTCCTATCTTTCTCATTAATAAATAAATGAAATCTTTTTAAAAAACAAAACAAAACTATGTTTAACTCTTAACTCGCTATTTCTGACCAGGCTTAAAGTGAAATTTTATTTTCCCGAGCTAATTGCATGGTAAAGACCTACTAGAAACCAGCTCTATATTTCCATCTCATCTCAGGACTCCTGACTGTCATTTTTCTCTCATGAATTTTTAGTGCATGTGGATGTATCATAAAACAAGATACAGTAAACTAATATGATGTGCTGAGGTTTAGTTTGGGTTTTGTTTTGTTTTGTGTGTGTCTGTGTATGTATGTGTGTGTGGTTTGTTTATTTAGCGTACAATAGAGAATCACTCTGGCACATGGGCTGAAGAGATGGACCTTGAGACCTCCTGCTTCCAAGTGCAGTACCCCATTCACTGCCACCTTCTGGATGGACCTCAATCCTGTGTGCTTTAAACATATTTCTACATAACATTAATACAGTGCGATAGCTGTTATAAAACTACGCCTTTTACTTACTTTTCTTTGTATGGCAGTGGTTTTGCCAAGTGCTGCTTTTTTCTTTTTAGTATCATTGATGGTTATTTTAGAAAATGCAGATAAAGGGGCTGGCAGGCCACTTACCGAACAGATTCCATGGGTTCAAGTCCCAGACCACCACATAGGAAAACCTGTAGGCAGGAAGCTTCACAAGTGGTAGAGTGTTACTTTGGTGTTTCTGCCTCTATTTAGAGCATGGGTTAGGGAGATTTCTTTCTAACAAGGGGAGTTTAGATATTTATGATACCATTTATGGACCATATATATATATATATATATATATATATATATATATATATTTTTTTTTTTTTTTTTTTCCTCCAGGGTTATTGCTGGGCTCGGTGCCTGCACCATGAATCCACTGCTCCTGGAGGCCTTTTTTCCCCCTTTTTGTTGCCCTAGTTGTTGCAGCTTCGTTGCGGTTATTATTGCCATTGTTGACGTTGCTTTGTTGTTGGATAGGACAGAGAGAAATGGAGAGAGGAGGGGAAGACAGAGAGAGAGGGGAGAGAAAGATAGACACCTGCAGACCTGCTTCACCGCCCGTGAAGCGACTCCCCTGCAGGTAGGGAACCGGGGGCTCGAACCGGGATCCTTACGCCGGTCCCTGCGCTTTGCGCCACGTGCGCTTAACCCACTGCGCCACCGCCCGACTCCCGGACCATATATATTTTATCAACTTAGATATTAGCTCTTAAAAAAAATTAGCGCTCAATGTTGTGAACTGTTGGCCAAATCAGATGACTTTATTAGTCGTATACAGCCCTGTCTCCTGCCCTGGTTTGTAGCATACCTTTTCAAAGGTATACTGTGAAAGGAGACATTGCATTTAGCAGTTCCATGTTACCAGCTTCTTTTATTTTCTTGAGTAAACAGTGTCTGAAGATCATTACTTTATTTCTTCTCTGTCTGCAGATATAATCAGTTTTAAATATTTGCAGCTTGGCTGTGCTTAAAGCTATAAATTAGTGGTGAAGAAATATGTTGAATGAAAAATAGTCATGCATTTAGGTCCCAAACTGAGTTGTTTACTGTCTTTTTTCTCTCCTTCCTTCCTTCCTTCTTTTTTTTTTCTTTTTTCTTTTCCTTGTTAAAGATAAAATGTCCACTGAAAGAAGAAAGCTGTTGATGGAACACATCTTCAAATTACAGGAGTTTTGTAACAGCATGGTGAAACTCTGCATTGACGGATATGAGTATGCCTACCTGAAGGCCATAGTCCTCTTTAGTCCAGGTATCTGAGCACGGGTTTCTCATCTCAAATGCAGTCCTGGAGAGTCTGGAGAAGCTGAAGCCCTCATATATTGCTGGTGGGAATATAAACGGTGCAGTGAAAGTGGGAACAGTCTGATAGCTATCAAAGCTAGTGAATAAGTAAAATATAATATATGCATGCAGTATAATGCCATTCAGCCATCTAAAGGAATGAAAGTCGGGTAGGTTCTTCAAGACACTGACCCTTAAAAACAGTCAGCTGACCAGGAGCTAAGGAAGGATAGAAGAAAACAAAGAATCACTGCTAATGGCTCCAGAGATTCCTTTTAGTGATAAAGATGGCCTCCAGCTAGATTATGGTAATGGTCATAGAATTCTGAATATGGTAAAACCCATTGATCATAAAATTACTTGAAATGGATTTAGACATTTATCTGGGCATGAATGGAAAGAGCACCACAGAAATGAGTGAAGTTACATCACAGACCACGGCCATGCCTCTTTGCTGAGGTCCTTTGGTCTGGCCCTCCAAGGAAACGGGAGCTTTTCATAGCCACAGTAACTACTGGTTTTCAAGTTGATGATTTTGTTTTCCTGCCTGTGGTGTTGTGCACGTCCAAGTGGTATTTGGCAGAGAAGTCTCCCCACACCTGTTACATTGCCATATTTTCTAAGCATATTTATGAACGAATAATGATTTTTTTCCTCTTTATAGTTTTAACATAAACTAAAGTGACAAGTTCAGTGATAAATTTCTAAATAAAAATTTATTTTAAAAAGTATTTTATCTTAATGAAAACTATAGAGAGAGGCACAAGAGACAAAGACCACAGCACTGCTCAGCTCTGGCTTAAATGGTGCTAGGGATTGAAACTGGGACCTCTGAGCCTTAGGCATGAGTCTTGCATAACCGTTATGCTGTCTCCTCTGCCCAGAATTGTAATGTTTTTTTACACAGCATAAAATACATGAATCTTCTACTTACTACTTTTTATTTTCTTCAGTCAGACAGAACTTTCTATATTATTTTCTATATTGTTAGCCTAGATTTTTAAAAAACATTTTTATCATTTTCTGGGTGTGGTACTAATGGTTTGTTATTGAAATACAGGCACAATCTCTCATCCCCCATGACAGATGTCTGTAGGACACTCTTGCCCCCAGTTTAGGTCCTTTCCCCCACCATGCCGCAGAACCCCAACAACTTCCTTTCCCAGAGTCCTTTGCTTTGGTGCAATATACCATGCCCAGTTCAGATTTCACATCGTGTTTCCCCTTTCTGTCCGTGTGTGTATATTTAGATTTTTATTTCATTTATGAGAAAGACAGGAGGAGAGAGATAGAACCAGACATCACTCTGGTACATGTGCTATAGGGGATTGAACTTGGGACCTCACAGCTGAGAAGCCAATGCTGTGTCCACTGCCCCATCTCCTGGACCACTCCCTCTCCCTCTCCATCATCTCCTCCCCACTTGATTTCTGCTGCCGGGAATCAAACTTGGGACCTCATACTTGAGAGTCCAAAGCCTTAGCACTGCGCCACCTCCCAGACCACTATGTCCTTATATATTTTTTAATTATTATTATTTTTTAAGAATTTATTTATTTATTTATGAGAAAGATAGAAGAGAGAGAAAGAACCAGACATCACTCTGGTACATGTGCTGCCAGGGATTGAACTCAGGATCCTCATGCTTGAGATTCCAATGCTTTATCCACTTCACCACCTCCCAGACCACTGTCCTTATATTTTTAAGTACCACCTGTAAGTGATACCACCCAGTATTCATCTGTCTCTTTCTGAATTCAGCCTAATTTTTAAAAAATATTTATTCCCGGGAGTTAGCCTGTAGTGCAGCGGGTTAAGCGCAGGTGGCGCAAAGCACAAGGACCGGCATAAGGATCCCGGTTCGAGCCCCCGGCTCCCCACCTGCAGGGGAGTCGCTTCACAGGCGGTGAAGCAGTTCTGCAGGTGTCTATCTTTCTCTCCTCCTCTCTGTCTTCCCCTCCTCTCTCCATTTCTCTCTGTCCTATCCAGCAACGACAACAACAATAATAACTACAACAATAAAACGACAAGGGCAACAAAAGGGAATAAATAAAATAAATATTAAAAAATATATATTTATTCCCTTTTGTTGCCCTAGCCTAATTTTTAAAAGTATAATATAGAAGACAATCTGCAAATTTTTCATTAGCGTATGAATGCTTTTGAGCTAATGAGATAGCTTACTTGGCGTGACACTGGTTTCGCCATTTGTGCTGTTGTCCTCTGGTCTTCACAGCTCCAGGCCAACCTTTCCAGATAGATAGCTGGGTCAGTACAGACAGGTGACAGCACTGAAGGAAGCCCCTGTGTGGTGGGGCAGAGGCCTGGGCTGTGTGTGTGAGGCAGTCTATTGCCAGGCACCTTCCTAGGCAAGCTCTCTCACTGGCCATTTTTAAATGCATTAAGTCATTTCATTTCTTGGTCTTGCAGAAAGCAGAATGCTTAAATCTCCTTCTACCAGTCTTAGAATGGAGAAAGCTATTTTAGTAGAACCAGTGGTTTTGTCTTGTTCTCGATGTTAGATTATATATGAGGTGAAATGGTCTTTAGCGTCTAAAGGATAGTCTCTCTTTCACTGCGTGATTCCCGCCGTTCCCTTCTGTCTTCTTTTGGTGTCATGCTACGAGGCGATGAACATTCATAACTTGGGTAATAATTTGCCCTTTCATGTTTCAGATCATCCAGGCTTAGAAAACATGGAACAGATTGAAAAATTTCAGGAAAAGGCGTATGTGGAATTTCAAGATTATATAACCAAAACATATCCAGATGACACCTACAGGTATCTAGGACTAAAGTACTATTTAATTAGACTTACCTTAGATGTTTTTTGTGAGTCTTATTTCACTATTTCTCATCCCAAGTGCCATTGGGATAGGTAGTGCCTTTATGAGTAGTAGAGCCTGGGGGCTGGGCTGGTAGCGCAGCGGGTTAAGCGCTTATGGCGCAAAGTGCAAGGACTGGCATAAGGATCTGGGTTCAGGCCCCCGGCTCCCCACATGCAGAGGTTGCTTCACAAGCAGTGAGGCAGGTCTGCAGGTGTCTGTCTTTCTCTCCCCCTCTCTGTCTTCCCCTCCTCTCTCGATTTTTCTCTGTCCTATCCAACAACAACAACAGCTATAACACTAACAACCACAACAAGGGCAACAAAGTGGGAAAAATGGCCTCCAGGAGCAGTGGATTCATAGTGCTGGCACCGAGCCCCAGTGATCACCCTGGAGGCAAAAAACAAAAAAAAAGAGAGTAGTGGTGCTTTATAGTTACCTTACCTATACTTAGTATTTTACTTCTCATATTTCACTCAACGTTTACATTTTCTGTCAGAGAGACTTTGGCACAGACACGCTAAGTAACTTGTTCAAGTGACACAGTATATTAATAGCAGGACCTGATTGTGAATCCAGGTAAATGACACTACTCCTAATTCATTCTTTTCTTTTTTAAATTTATTTCTTTATTGGGGAATTAATGTTTTACATTCAACAGTAAATACAATAGTTTGTACATGCATGACATTCCCCAGTTTCCCGTTTAACAATAGAACACCCACTATGTCATTCATCATCCTTCATGGACCTGTATTCTCCCCTCCCTAATTCATTATTTTCTTAACTACAGTAAAGGGAGAAGTGAGTTCTTTAGATTTTTTTTTTTTTTTTTCCACCAGGGCTGTTGCTGGGACTCGGCCTTCCTCACTCCACCGCTGCACCACTCCTAGTGGCCATTTTATTTTATTCATTTAAAATAGAGGATGGGAGACAGAAACGGAAAACAAGACACTGGAGTAGCACAGTGCTCAGTGCTCAAGAAGCTGCCCCTAGTCACTCCAGTGTGGCTGAGCAGCATCTAGCTCTGCAGAGCTGGTTATTGGACTAGTCTATTGATTTATTTTCCCTTTTTGTTGCCCTTTTTATTGTTGTTGTAGTTATTTTTATTGTTATTGATGTTGTCATTGTTAGATAGGACAGAGAGAAATGGAGAGAGATAGGGAAGACAGAGAGGGAGAGAAAGATAGATACCTGCAGACCTGCTTCGCTTAACCCACTGCGCTACCGCCCGACTCCCTGAACTATTTTTTTTTAAGCCTTATTTTTTAAGTTTTGAAAGTTGTTTCATACCTCTTACAAAAATACTGAATTTAAAATTAAAATGCCCCTCCCTTCCTTTGTCATATAGTTGTTTGCTGACCTTGGTTCTAGTAGCTATAAATGCTTTATCTCACTGACAATCTTAGTTCTTTAAAAATAAAAAATTATAATAGTAATTTTCAGCTTACAGTAGACTTCATATAAAAGACATTTATGGCCATGCACTTTCTAGCACAGAAACTGACGAGTCATTTTTCTGGTTTTCACAACAGCACCAAGGGACATAATGAGTGGTCTACACACGTTCTCAGGGCGAGGGCCAACTGACCCCTGGTTTGAACCTGGTAGCTTTGATCCCTTATCCTGTGCTTTTTAAAATTATAACTAGTACTTTAAAAATAGACTTTATCGGAGTCGGGCAGTAGCGCAGTGGATTAAATGCACATTGCGGGAAGCACAAGGACCGGTGCAAGGATCCCGGTTCAAGCCCCAGCTCCCCACCTGCAGGGTGTCGGGGTCACTTCACAAACAGTGAAGCAGGTCTGTGGGTATCTTATCTTTCTCTTCCTCTCTCCATTTCTCTCTGTCCTGTCTTAACAATGATGACATCAATAACAACAACAATAATAACTACAACAATAAAACAAGGGCAAGAACAGCGGAAAAAAAGGCAAAAAATATATACTTTGTTAATTTATTGGGTAGAGACAGAATTGAGAGAGTAAAGAGAGAAAGACACCTATAGCATTGCTTCACTGCTCATGAAGCTTCCCCCCTGCAGGTGGGGACCAGGGGCTTGAACTTGGCTGCTTGCACGTCGTAACGTGTGTGCTCAAATGGCTATACCATCACCCAGCTCCCTACTTTTTTTTTTTTTTTTTTAGTAGTTTTGTTTTTTCATAGAGAACTTACTGATTTTGGGGTGGTCCTGGTAGTATAAAATGCACAACGACCCTGTATCCATACTCCCAGAGAGATAAGAGAGAGAATGGGATGGCTATCGGGAGGGGACGGGATATAGAGATCGGGTGGTGGGAATTGTGCAGAACTGTACCCCTCTTACTCTGGTTTTGTTAATGTCTCCTTTCTTAAATTAAAAAAAAAAATGCTATTCTTACAATTTCAAATGAGTTCCTAACCCTTTTTTAATGTGTAACGATGCATAATTGAATTACTTAGTTCCATAGTTTGTACAAACAAGTCAACATAGCAATTAAGAGCAGGACTTTTTAAATGAAGTCTACCAGTGCATTTATTATCTAGGTGATTGGTATACATTGCAAGTCTTAAGAATTTTTAAGGTTTTTTTGTTTGTTTGTTTTGCCTCCAGGGTTATTGCTGGAGCTAGGTGCTTGCACCACAAATCCACTGCTCCTGGAGGCCATTTTTTTCCTTTTTTTTTTTCTTGTTGCCTTTGTTGTTGTCATTATTGTTATTGTTGCCATTTATGTTGTTGTTGGACAGGACAGAAAGAAATGGAGAGAGGAGGGAAGACAGGGAGGAGAGAAAGGTAGACATCTGCAGACCTGCTTCACCACTTGTGAAGCGACCCCCCACCCCCACAGGTGGGGAGCTGGGGGCTTGAACCGGGATCCTTATGCCAGTCCTTGAGCTTTGCACCATGTGCGCTTAACCCGCTGCACTACCGCCCGACACCCAATATTCAAGTTTTTTATTTAGCTTGTGGAAATTACATGTTTAGTAACTTAGATTTCAAATAATACTCATTTAGTGATTGCTCCTATTTCTGACTTAGGTTGCTTTTTTGTTTTTTTTTAAATTTATGTCTCTGTTCCTTGCTTCTGTTTTTCTTTTAGATTGTCAAGACTTCTACTCAGATTGCCTGCCTTGAGACTAATGAATGCTACTATCACCGAAGAATTGTTTTTCAAAGGTCTCATTGGCAATGTACGAATTGACAGTGTCATCCCACATATTTTAAAAATGGAGCCTGCAGATTATAACTCACAAATAATTGGTCACAACGTTTGAAAGCTGAGATCTCGGTGTTAGTGTTCTTTCCCAGACGCTAGAAGACACCAGACTGAACTCATTGACTCGAAGGTGTTGGGAAAGCTTGACTTTAAGATAACCAAAATAGAAGGTATTTTTATTTTACCTTCCATAAGAAGACGTTTTGAAATGACTGGGCAGGTAACAGAAATTAGAATTTCCCTTCCTGTCTTATTTAAGTGAATAAGAAATAGTACATTGAATTTATTCTTGGTTAAGATGGTATCTAAAGTCATCATCTCTTGATGATCTAAGATATCTCATATTTTGTTTTACAAAGCAAATAAATTAGTCTTTTTTTCTTCCAGAACTGTGTTCTATTCATATTTAATCTCATTATGAAATAGTACACTTAATGATTAGAAATTCCTAAGTGGGATTTTCTTGCATTTTATTATTCCATAATATAATCTGTTTAAATTACCATGTCAAAAAAGACCATTTTATGCTCAATGGTATAGGTAACATTAGAACTATAGGAAATAATAATTGAATATATATATTTTCTTGTGTAAATATCATGTCATCTCTTATCATATATCGCTCATTGCTGGCAGTGAGACAGACCAACCATTGATGATTTTAAGAGTTGACTCTTACAGTGTTGTATATTATTAGTTACATGCACTTTTTTATTTATGTATGTAGCAGAGAAACTGTTTTTTGAGATAAGATAGGATTCATGTTTTACTATTTTTGTTTTACTACTGTTTTAAAGGTAGTAGAGACTGATTGAGCCCAAAATGTTTCAGTATTTCAAATTAGATATTAAAATTGTTGCTCTTCCATTCCACAAAAAGCACCTGACCTTGCTCCCTCTTATCTGGTTGACATAACTTTCTAGCCCTTCTTTAATGGGTTTAGTCTTACTTCCTTTAGGTTTTTACCAGTATTTCTCCTCCATTAAATTAGATTTTTAATAACAGGAACACATACAGATTTCCCCCCTGTAAAGGGGAAAGGCTGTTTTACCTAGTATAATTTCTTCTGAAAGCCTTGTTATTGCCACATTAAAGCATTATAGACTGCTTGGATGTCTTCCATGGTAATGTTTTCCTTACCAAGCCTGGTACTGTTAAATATTTCTTTGCTCTGATTTTGTGATGAATTATTTTGTAGTGCGTCTTATTTGTTCCTTTTTTTTTTTAATATGGAGATTTTATTGCACTCACTACATTTTTATGAAGCTATTTGCAATAGAAGAGAAACTGAATTTTAGGGAGAGTATGGATTTTACTAATGCTACTTTATAGTAAATCAAAAATTTGAAAGGATCAACTTAGTCTTTACCAGTTTACTATGGAAAGTCCTGTTCCGTTCCCTCCCCCCACCCCCCACTCCCCACCCCCACCCCCATATTTAAAGCATGATTTTTTGTTAACAGGTTCATTTGTAATTATCACTTGGAGAACGCTGCGTTTGGTACAAAATACTCAAATAGAAAAGTAAGTAGGCTTATACCTTTATAAGCCCAATTAAGTAAGACCAGGATTCAGGAAAATAATTCTTTAAAACAATGTGCTAATAAATAGTTAATAAAGATACACATTTCTTTCAGGTGTTTTTCTTGATTAAATTTGTAGTTATATATATGGAAGTGTTTTTAAACTATATTAAAATGTGACCTGCTTTACAAATCTGTTTCTTGCCAGTGTATTTGATTCAAAATCTTACGTGTTCACCTTTTTGTCAATCATTAATTTGCTTGCAAAAACTCATAAGATTTATTAAATGGTTTCTAAATGCTTAGAAAATATTTCCATATCCAGTATTTTAGAAGTTTTTTACAACCGAACTTAAATGCTTTCAACTAAGTATTAGAAATTAACTATTGAGTAGTCCGGGAGGTGGCGCAGTGGATAAAGCATTGGACTTTCAAGCATGAGGTCCAGAGTTCAATGCCCAGCAGCACATGTACAAGAGTGATGTCTGATTCTCTCTCTTTCCTCCTATGTTTCTCATTAATAAATTAAAAAAAAAATTTTAAATAAAAAATAATAATAAATAAAAAGAAATTAACTATTGAAGCAATTACAGAAGCCACACCCTTCCACCTTCTGCATCCCACAATGACCTTGGGTCCATACTCCCGGAGGGATAAAGACTAGGAAAGCTGTTGGGAGGGGAGGGGATACGGATACTGGTGGTGGGAATTGTGTGGAGTTGTAACTCTCTTATCCTATGGTTTTGTCAGTTTCCTTTTTATAAATTAAAAAAAACTATTATCAGTAAAAAAGAAAAAACTATTAAGAGACCCTCATGCCTGAGGCTCCAAAGTCCCAGGTTCAATCCCCTGCATCACTATAAGCCAGAGCTGATCAGTGCTGTGGTTCAAAAAAAAAAACAAAGAAAGTTACTATTTGCTTTTGTTTTTTTTTTATTCTGAGACCTCAGTATAAGTGTAGACACAGTGACAAGTAAAAAGGAATGAAGATGGGAGTTGGGCTGTAGCGCAGCGGGTTAAGCGCATGTGGCGCAAAGCGCAGGGACTGGCATCAAGATCCCGGTTCAAGCCCCGACTCCCCACTGGCAGGGGAGTCGCTTCCCAAGTGGTGAAGCAGGTCTGCAGGTGTCTGTCTTTCCTTTTTTTTTTTTTTTTTTTTTTTTAGTATTTATTTTCCCTTTTGTTGCCCTTGTTGTTTAACATTGTTGTGGTAAGGTGTCTGTCTTTCTCTCCCTCTCTGTCTTCCCCTCCTCTCTCCATTTCTTTCTGTCCTATCCAACAACAACAAGAATAACTACAACAATAAAACAACAAGGGCAACAAAAGAGAATAAATAAATAAATATTTTTTAAAAAGAAGAAGAAGGTGAAAGGGAATGGAGATACCAGATTATATAACCGATTGCATGTGGAGAAAAATAGTAGTTAAAGCCAAGTCTGCAAAAGACAGTGCAGTAAGAAAAAAGCCAGTATACTTTGTACATTCAGGAACAGTGCTCAGTACCCAAAGACCTATATGCTCAAATTCAGGGATAGTGTTTGGGGGCATAGAAAAGAAAAGACTGGTTGAAAGTTTGTATACAGAATCAATCAACTAGCTTCCTCTGCCCTTTGTTGAGTCAAGTGACCTTTTTCCATCCTTTTTGAGCAGGAGACCAGAGGTTAATTCTTTGAGAAACTGAACTGAAAGAGCCTAAGACTTGCTAAAATACTAAGAATTAACAGAAGACTTGGATTAGCTACAAAGGTGAATATATGGAGTGTAAACTCTGCTAAATGTGAACTTGATAACCATATGCTGTCAGGTATAGGGGTTTCTGCCAGAATTTCTATATTTGGAAAAACTGTTTGGCCCCAGAGTAAAGAGTAAAGAGTATTTCCAGATATTCCTTTTGGTCTTACATTGGTAAAAATTCTGCTTGCCATCTTATCACTCTTTTGTAATGCCCCTTGATATCTATGTCTTATCTTTATTTTTTCAAAGAGTTTATTTATTCATGAGGAAAACAGGAGAGAGGGAGAGAGAAAGAGCCAGACATCACTCTGGCACCTGTGCTGCCAGGAATTGAACTCTGGACCTCAAGTTTGAGAGTCCAGTGCTTTATCCAGTGCAC
Source organism: Erinaceus europaeus (assembly GCF_950295315.1). Taxonomy (NCBI): domain Eukaryota; kingdom Metazoa; phylum Chordata; class Mammalia; order Eulipotyphla; family Erinaceidae; genus Erinaceus; species Erinaceus europaeus. The sequence continues at coordinate 127,893,117 of NC_080168.1, read as the reverse complement.
CACCTCCCAGACCACTGTCTTATCTTTATATATGGAGTTTTCCCTCCTTTTTTTTTTTTTTCCTTTATGTGCCTGCTATTACATATGAACTTGGAGTTAGAATTATCAGATGTTTGAGGAAATTTTCCAAAATAGTACTTAAGAGATCAGCTGTGAGTTGGGGACAGATATAACACACACACACACATATATATGTATGTATGTATGTATATATATATATATGTATTAAGCTAGATTGTGCATATGTTAAATAAGAACAAGAAATTTTGAAAAGAAACATTTGGAAATTTAAAACGATAAGCAGAGAAGTGGAAGGTGGTACACCATGGACACACATGTTGGGGGCGAGGTGGTGGCACACCTGGTTGAGTGCACCTGTCACAGTGAGCAAGGACCTGGGTTTAGCCAGCGGTCTCCACTTGTAGGGGGAACTTCATTGTCGGAGTCTCTAGCGGGGTGATCTCCAGGGGAAAGGTAACGGACCAGTTCTTTCTCGCTCGCGACGGGATGACACGAAGTAAAGACACCAGGGAGACATGCAGCATGCTCAGACCTCAGGTCTCAGGTCTCCTGATGCAGGCATTTAATTACCCAAAGGCGTTTGAGGGGAGGAGAGGGGTTGAACCAGTTAAGGCAAGATAGAAGTTAAGCAAGGTTTGATGCAAATTGAGGACATCAAGGGGCACTGCTAGGAGTGTGTGATAAGGTGTGTTCTCCTCTGTGAACTTTGAGTAAGTGAATCTTACTCAGTTAATGGGGAGAAGTATTAGGGCTTCTGTGGGCCTGAGAGTCGAGAAGGAAAGAACTAAGTCTGAGTCCCCCTTTTGCTCACCTCGGTTGAGAGAGACTAACCAAGAGGGTATCTTCTCAGACCTCCATCCAAGGATGGGGGAGTTCTCCCTAAGCTCTATCAAGCTTACACATAGTCCCAACACTTCGCAAGTGGTGAAGCAAGGCTGCAGGTGTATCTGTCTATATTTCCACCTCCCATTCCTCAATTTCTGGCTATCTCTATCCAATAAAATAAAGATAATTTAAAAAAACTAAAATAAAAACAAACCCACAAAGAGAAAACACACATTGCCATGCATAAAGACCCAGGTTCAAGCTTCTAGTACCACCTGCAGGGAGGAAGCTTCCTGAGTGGTGAAGCAGTGTTGCAAGTGTCTCTCCCTCTTAGCACCTACTCCGTTGGTCTGTCTCAGAAAGGAGAAATAAGGGGTAGGGGAAGGATGGCCCCCAGAGCAGTGGTGTCATCATAAATGCAACAAGCCCCATTAATCTTGTTGGCAATAAAATAATTGTTACAGTGATAATAAAATGCTAGCTAGATCAATTCATTCGAAAGGTTAAAAGACAGTTGATAAGTACACTCGAAGTGGGACAAAACTATGAAAAGATAAAATTAGAAAATCAAATCATGAAAGCTAATACTTTAAAAGTAGGAGTTAAAGGGAGTCGGGTGGGAGCGCAGTGGGTTAAGTGCACGTGGTGCAAAGCACAAGGACCAGTGGAAGGATCCCGGTTCGAGCCCCTGGCTCCCCACCAGCAGGGGAGTCGCTTCACAGGCAGTGAAGCAGGTCTGCAGGTGTCTGTCTTTCCCCCTCTCTGTCTTTCCCTCCTCTCTCCATTTCTGTCCTATCCAACAGCGATAACATCAATAACAACAACAATAGCTACAACAGTACAACAGCAACAAAAGGTAATAATTTTTTTAAAATATTTATTTATTTTCCCTTTGTTTTTGCCCTTGTTGTTTTATTGTTGTAGTCATTATTGTTGTTACTGATGCCTTTGTTGTTGGATAGGACAGAGAGAAATGGAGAGAGGAGGGGAGACAGGGAGAGAGAAAGACAGACACCTGCAGACCTGCTTCACCGCCTGTGAAGCGACTCCCCTGCAGGTGGGGAGCCGGGGGCTCAAACCGGGATCCTTGTGCCGGTCCTTGTGCTTTGCGCCACCTGCACTTAACCCGCTGCGCTACCGCCCGACTCCCAGTATTTTTTTTTTTTTAAGATTATAACAGCCCAGTGAGTATGATACAGAAAATCAACAAGCTGTTATTAAAAATAGGCCACCGAATGAATTAAGAAATATGCAAAGCAGAGACTATGGAAAACAATACTAGGTATTAAAACTCATTCAATTTATAACTATATTTTTAAGGTGGGGTGACAAAATGAACATGGGCTGAGTAGTGACACACCTGGTGGAATGCACGTTAGAAAACAGGTTCAGGGCTGGGTGGTGGCGCATCTGGTTGAGTGACATGTTACAGTGTGAAACAACCTGGGTTTGAGCCCCTGCCCCTCCCCCCCCCACCTGCAGGGGGAAAGCTTTGCAAGTGGTGAAGCAGGGCTGCAGGTGTCTCTCAGTCTGTCTCCTCCTTCCCTCTCAATTTCTGGCTGTTTCTAGCCAATAAATAAAGATAATAATAATGATAAAACAGGTTCAAGCCCCTGCTTGCAGGCAGGAAGCTTTAGTAGCAGTGGAGTAATGCTGTAGGTGTCTCTCTCTCTCTCTGTCTGTCTGACCCTCTCTCAAAAATGAAAAAAAAAAAAAAAGGGCTAGGCGGTGGCGCAGCGGGTTAAGCACACAAAGTGCAGGGACCGGCGTAAGGATTTGGGTTCGAGCCCCCAGCTCCCCACCTGCAGGGGAGTTGCTTCACAGACAGTGAAGCATGTCTGCAAGTAGTGTCTGTCTTTCTCTCCCCATCTCTATCTTCCCTTCCTCCATTTCTCTCTGTCCTATCCAATAATGACAGCAATAACAACATATACAACAAAAGGGGGAAAAATGGCCTCCAGGAGCAGTGGATTCATAGTGCAGGCACCGAGCCCAGCAATAACCCTGGAGGCAAAAACAAAACAAAACAAAAAATACTATAGGGACAGTTGGCTCATAGTGTGAGCACTCGCCACCTCCCTTCCTCCCCCCACAATAACCCTGGTGGCAAAAATAACAGATAAAATGGGACTACAGATTCTAACAGTTTAAATAAAGTTATTGGAAACAAGTTTACTAAAGCTAGAATGTTGATCTACACTGCCAGATTATGTCCTCAATGTAGTCCCTTAATTCTAACATCTCCAAATTTTTGTCAAAATGTAATGGAATTTTAAAGGCACTAATTCACAAATATAAAAATTATGAGAGAGAAGATGGATGACAGTACAGCAAGTCAAGCACACCCGCCACCATGTGGAAGGGTCCGGCTTCCTGCCCTCAGATTCCTGCAGGGGCAAGCTTCACAAGCAGTGCTGCCACACGGCGTCTCTCTATCCTGTCTCTAGACAGCAGGGGCAGGCTTCACAAGCAGTGCTGCCACACGGCGTCTCTCTATCCTGTCTCTAGACAGCAGGGGCAGGCTTCACAAGCAGTGCTGCCACACGGCGTCTCTCTATCCTGTCTCTAGACAGCAGGGGCAGGCTTCACAAGCAGTGCTGCCACACGGTGTCTCTCTATCCTGTCTCTAGACATTAAATAAAATACTAACAAAAAGTTACGAGAGACCAAACGGAACTAAAAGAATTGGTGATGGCCATTTGAACAGATCTGAACAGACTGACTTAGCCTGCAGTGCGAACTGACTTGCTCCACTTACCCTCCAGAATATTCTTGTATACCAGCATTTCTGGATGAAGAGATAGAGGTTTACTGAAGGTGCCTAGTGTTTTCTGCAGGTGACTTCCATGCCCAAGTTTCTGAGCTCTCAGGCTCGACCAACAGCACCACCTACATCCACACATACCAGCATGACCAAATATAAGAGTCTGGAGCACAGGGCTGGGTGTTGGCACACCTGGTTGAGGACACACATTACAGTATGCAAGGACATGGGTTCAAACCCCTGCTCCCTACCTGCAGATCTCCATTCCCAGAATCCAGGGAAGGTAAGTCCTTGAGATGTAAGCACAGACTGATTCATACTTGGATATGCACCAGACAATTCAGTAAACTATATTGGTAGAATGGGACAGAGTTAAGTCAGTGTGTGTGTGCTTGCACGTGCGTTGTGAAATGACTAATATTTTCCGTGAGGGAGTGAACCCATAATGCTTAAAGTTAGAAGATTATGGAAATGGGAGTCGGGCGGTAGCGCAGCAGGTTAAGCGCACATGGTGCAAAGCGCAGGGACCGGCGTAAGAATCCCGGTTCAAGCCCCCCAGCTTCCCACCTGCAGGGGAGTCGCTTCACAAGTGGTGAAGCAGGTCTGCAGGTGTCTTTCTCCCTGTCTGTCTTCCCCTCCTCTCTCCATTTCTCTCTGTCCTATCCAATGATGACATCAATAACTAACAATAATAACTACAACATTAGAACAAGGGCAACAAAAGGAAATATTTTTAAAAAGATTATGGAAATAATATAACCTGCAATTTGGTCATATGGTAGTGAAGGCCCAAACAAACAACTAAAGGTTTGAAATGACTCCCAGTTGCTTGGGCAAGCTAGAAACTCAAGAAGCAGACTAAGTGATTATTTGGACCAAGAACTAAAGGTACAAAATTTTGAAGGGAAACAATATAAGCTAAGCAGAAAATCAAATTGCTGAAGACCTATTTGAGGTTTCTGGTAAATTTTTTTTTAATGTTCTTTTTTTTTTTTTTTTTTTTTATGATGTTGGCTGTAGGTTTGCTATATATAGACTCCACTATCTTCAGGAATTTTCCATCTATTCCTATTTTTTGTAGTGTTTTGATCATAAAGGGATGTTGTATTTTGTCAAAGGCTTTCTCTGCATCTATTGATATGACCATGTGGTTTTTGGTCTTGCTTTTGTTGATGTGGTGGATCACATTGATTGATTTACATATATTAAACCAACCTTGCATGCCTGGGATAAACCCCACTTGGTCATGATGAACAATCTTTTTGATATACTGCTGTATCCGGTTGGCTAGAATTTTGTTCAATATTTTCGCATCCATGTTCATCAGAGATATTGGTCTGTAGTTTTCTTTTTTGGTTGTGTCCCTGTCTGCTTTTGGTATCAGGGTGATGTTGGCTTCATAGAAGCTGGCAGGGAGTATTCCAGTGTCTTCAATCTTCTGGAAGACTTTTAAAAGTAGAGGTATTAGTTCTTCTTTGAAAGTTTTGTAGAATTCATTTGTAAAACCATCTGGTCCAGGACTTTTATTTTTGGGAAGATTTTTGATAACTGTTTCAATTTCATTAGCTGTGATGGGCCTGTTCATGTTATCCACTTCCTCTTTACTTAGTTTTGGAAGTTGGTAGGTATCTAGGAAATCATTCATTTCTTCCAGGTTCTCTAGCTTGGTGGCATATAGTTGTTCATAGAAGCCTCGCATGATATGTTGAATTTCTGCAGTGTCTGTTGTGATATCTCCTCTTTCATTTACTATCCGATTTATTTGGGTCTTCTCCCTTTTTTGTTTTGTGAGTCTGGCTAAAGGTTTGTCGATTTTGTTTACTCTTTCGAAGAACCAACATTTACTTTCATTGATCTTTTGTATGGTTTTCCTATTCTCAATGTTATTTATTTCTGCCCTAACTTTAGTAATTTCTGTCCTTCTGGTTGCTTTAGGGTTCCTTTGTTGTTCTTCTTCTAGGTCTTTAAGATGTGCAATCAGGCTGTTTATTTGTGCCTTTTTTTGTTTCCTAATGTGTGCTTGTATAGCTATGAACTTCCCTCTTAGGACTGCTTTAGCTGTGTCCCAAATATTTTGATAGCTTGTGTCTTCATTTTCATTGAACTCTCGAAACATTTTGATTTCTTCCTTGATTTCCTCTTTGACCCAGAAGTTGTTAAGAAGTGTACTGTTTAGCTTCCACATTTTGGCACTGTTACTAATCTTTTGTTGATTGTTAAGTGTTAGTTTAATTCCACTGTGGTCTGAGAAGATGCTTGGGATGATTTCAGTGCTCTTGAATAGGCTGATGCTGTCTTTGTGGCCTAACATATGGTCTATCCTTGAGAATGATCCATGTGGATTTGAGTAAAATGTGTATTCCAGTTTTTTGGGATGAATGACTCTAAAAATGTCCAATAGTTCTAGTTTATCTATCTCTTCATTTAGCTCCCTTATGTCTTTACTGATTTTCTTCCTGGATGATCTGTCAAGTTGAGATAGTGGGGTGTTGAAGTCCCCTACTATGATTGTGTTACTGTTAATATATTGCTGTAGCTCTTTCAGTAGAAGTTTGATGTATTTAGATGGCTTCTCATTGGGTGCATAGATATTAATAATTGTTAAGTCCTCTTGATTGACTGATCCTCTGAGCATTAAGTAGTGTCCATTCCTATCTTTTTTAATCTTATGTATTTTAAAGTCTATCATGTCAGATATGAGAATAGCTGTTCCTGCCCTTTTTTGTGGGCCATTGGCTTGTATGATAGTTTTCCATCCTTTCACTTTAAGTCTGTGTTTGTCTTGTTGAGTTAGGTGAGTTTCCTGTAGACAACATATTGTTGGGTTGTGTTTTCTGATCCATCTTCCTACTCTGTGTCTTTTAATAGGTGAATTCAGGCCATTCACATTTATTGATATCAAAGATTGAAGATATTTTAACGCCATTCTTGTAGAGTTTTAGAGTGTTTTGATATATGTTCTATTTGTGGTGGTCTGGTTGTTTATAGGAAACCTTTCAGGACTTCTTTCAAGGCAGGCTTGGTGATGGTTGCTTCCTTCAACTGTTGCTTGTCTGAGAAGGTTTTGATGCTTCCATCTAGTCTGAATGACAATCTAGCAGGATATAGTATTCTTGGCTGAAAGCCTTTCTCATTGAGCACTCGATAGATATCTTGCCATTCTCTTCTGGCCTGTAGTGTTTGTATGGAGAAGTCTGCTGCTAATCTTATGGGTTTTCCTTTGTAGATGACTCTTTGTTTTTCTCTTGCAGCCTTGAGGATCCTTTCTTTATCCTTATTCCTTTCCAATCTAAGTATGACATGTCTTGGTGTCTTTAGGTCTGGGTTAATTCTGTTTGGGACCCTCTGGGCTTCTTGAATCTTTATGTCTTTGGTGTTGTCTAGACTAGAGAAATTTTCAGCTATTATGGCCTGGAGAACGCTTTCTTCCTCCCCTTCTCTTTCTTCCTCTGGTAAGCCAATAATGCGTATATTGTTTCTTTTGAAGTCATCCCATAGGACTCTGTTGTTGTTTTCAGCATCTCTTAATCTCTTTTTGAGGTCTCTTACTTCTTCTTTAGTTGTCTCTAATTCATCCTCAATCTTGCTAATTCTGTCTTCAGCCTCATTGATTCTATTCTCTCTGCCCTCTACTGCTTTCTGGAGTTCATCTATTTTGTTGCCCTGCTCTGATACTGTTTTAGCTTGTTCAGCTAGTTGCCTTCTTAGCTCAGCAATTTCAGCTTTCAGCTCTCTAATAACCATGAGATTATTAGAATTTTCTTCCATATTCTCATTTGTTGTTCCTGCAGTTCTGATTACAATTTTTTCAAATTCTTTACTCACTCCTGTTATTATTTCCTTAGCTAATGTTTGGATGTTGAACTGTTTTGTGCTTCGCCCTCTGGAGGACTTTTAGCTGGACTCTTGTCCTGGTTCGAGTCTCCATTATTTTTTCTTGTTGTTTTAACCATTTTATATAAGTTAACAGTTTTTTCAATCCCTGAGTTGGAGTTCAGTGGTGTAAAAGCCTTTTTTTTTTCCCCTGTAGGCTATGGTAGCCTGAGGGCTTTTAAACTATCAATAGGCTTCTTGGCTTAATCACTGACTCCTGACCAAGAGATAAAGCAGGGTGTGGCAGAGATAATCCAGTGGTTATGCAAAGAGACTTTCACAGCCCTTCAGCTATGCCACCGAGGTATAGGTCTTCTCCTGAGTTTCCCGGTTAGATCTCTGTGCCCTCCCTGTTGCTGCTCCAGATTCTGAGGGTAGTAGCAATGGAGACTCAGAGTTGTACTTGGTGAGTCTCTGGGGAGTCCTTTCCTCCCTTCAGCTGTCCCCTTGTTGGTGGAGCAGACTGGAGGTGGTGTCTCCACTGACAAACTGTCGAACTGTTAGCAGTCACTTAATCTCTCCTTAGGCTCCTCTCTCCTCTCTGTCACCAGCCACGCGTGTTTGTACTCACGGGTGATTTACTGGGTTTCTGTGGTCATTCTAGTCCTGTCTTGTTTCGGTCCGGGTGGTCTCCTTTGGTATTCCTAGTTGATCCGGGAGAGGAGAGGAGAGGAGAGAAAGCGATCTGCTGCTCGTAGCTCCCTTAATGTTCTGTTTTAAGGAGAGAGACAGAAAGACCAGAATACTGCTCAACTCTGGCTTATGGCGGTGCTGGGGATTGAACCTGGGGCCTCAGCCTGAGGCTTGAAAGTACTTTTGAAGAACCATTATGCTGTCTCCCCAGCCCTCTGGCAATATATATATTTGTCCAGATGTACAAGACAATATTATCTGAGTGGATTCTGCAGACCAATTTTGCGTTCTTTGTCTCTGTAGTAATGCCACTATCAGATTAATGACAAAACTTAGGACATGTCACTAGGAAAAACAATAATCAGGTCGATAAAGTTAATTGAAATCAAATTTGGTGTTGAAATAGGAAAAAGAGTGCAGGTGGTATAGCTTAGTCATAAACCCACCTATTTTGGATGTCTTGATCTCCATCACTACATTAGATTGATAAAAGTAAAAAGAAGGGGGTTGGGCAGTAGCGCAGTGGGTTAAGCGCAGGTGGCTCAAAGCGCAAGCACCGGCGTAAGGATCCCGGTTCGAACCTCAGGCTCCCCAACTGCAGGGGAGTCGCTTCACAAACGGTGAGGCAGGTCTGCAGGTGTCTGTCTTTCTCTCCTCCTCTCTGTCTTCCCCTTCCCCTCTCCATTTCTCTCTGTCCTATACAACAACAATAATAACTACAACAATAAAACAACAAGGGCAACAAAAGGGAATAAATAAATAAAATAAATATTAAAAAAAAGTAAAAAGAAAATTATTGGGGGCTAGGCCGTGGCACACCTGGTTGAGTGCACATGTTATTATGCACAAGGACCCAAGTTCAAGTCCCCACCTGCAGGGGGAAAGCTTCACAAGTGGTGAAGCAGGGCTGCAGGTATCTCTCTCAGTGTGTCTCTATCTCCCCCATCCTCTCAATTTCTGGCGGTTTCTATCTAATAAATAAAGATAATTTAAACAAATTTATGCCTGAGGTTCCAAGGTCCCCAGTTCAATCCCCAGCACCCCCATAAGCCAGATCTGAGCAGTGTTACAATTTTTTATAAAATGAATGAGTGAATTGAATGAATGAATGAAAAAAATATTGAAAAATTGATGCAGACAGGTGACCAGCTGTTGGGCACATGCTCAAGACCTGACTTTGGTTTCTGGCACCACGTTTAAAAGTGAAAAGCAGAAGGACCTGGGTTCATGCCCCTGGTCCCCACTGCAAGGGGGCAACTTCCTGAGTGGTGAAGCAGGGCTGCAGGTGTTTCTCTGTCTCTCTCCTTTTCTATCTCCCCCTCTCTTTTTAAAATAAGTTAATTTTTTCAATTTTATTATTGGATAGAGACAGAAATTGAGAGGGGAGAGGGAGAGAGACAGAGAGACATTTGCATCTCTGCTTCACCACTCTTGAAGCTTTCCCCCTGCAGGTGAGGACCAGGCGCATGAATCTGGATCTTTGTGCCCTGTAGTGTGTGTGAGTAACCAGGGGCGCCACCACCTGGCTCCTTCCCACTCCCCTCTCAATAAATAAAGATAATAATAATAAATAAAAGTGAAAAGCCAGAACACCAGTTGAGGATTAAACTGAGTCTTGGGCAGAAGAAATAGCATAATGGTGATGCAAACCTTCTCCTGCCTCAGGGGCAATGTGAAACTATACCCTGTAATCTGACAATCTTGTAAACCATTATTAACCACAAATTTAAAAAAAAAAAAAAGATAACTTTAGTGCTTAAGGCATTAAGGTCCCAAGTTCAGCCCCCCTGCACCATCATAAACCAGAGCTGAGCAGTGCTCTGGAAAAAAAGCTAAGCTGGAATCCTCCTCATGTATTCAAGTCCCACACTGCTATAGATTGAGCTATTTTGAGCTATTTTCTCAGTTACATGATCACCAGCTTAGACAGAAAAAGGACACAGGGTCAGGAGGTAGCGCAGCAGTGCAGAGCATTGGTTCCCATGCAGGGCTCCAGATCAAGCTCCCTCACCAGACAAGGGGAGAGAGCACTGCAGGGGCTTGGAGTGGCACTGTGCTGGCTTCTCCAGCCTTTCTCTCTCTCTCACCCTGTTGTGGGGTGGGGGGAGGTTTCCTGGAGTGATGGAATGCTGACAGGAAACGTCAATACCTCATTTCCCACATTTTCAAAAACTGATAAATTATTTAGAAGATAAATAAGGAAATAAAGATCTTGAACAAAAACAGATAAAAGCTGCACTCAACAGAAGTCACTGGGATAGCACGTTAGGCTACAAGACAAACTTTTTTTTTTTTTGATTGAATAGCGATAGAAATCAACAGAGAGGGAGTCGGGCTGTAGCGCAGCGGGTTAAGCGCAGGTGGCGCAAAGCGCAGGGACCGGCCTAAGGATCCTGGTTCGAACCCCGGCTCCCCACCTGCAGGGGAGTCGCTTCACAGGCGGTGAAGCAGGTCTGCAGGTGTCTGTCTTTCTCTCCCCCTGTCTTCCCCTCTCTCCATTTCTCTCTGTCCTATCTAACAATGACGATATCAATAACAAGAACAATTACTACAACAACAATATAAAGACAAGGGTAACAAAAGGGAAAATAAATAAAAAATTAAAAAAAATAGAGGGGACATGCTAGGACAGGGGGTGTTGGGGTGTTGTGTCAAGGCTGGTGAAGCTTTCCTCCTGCTGTGGGGGATCAGGAACTTGAGTCCGGTCCTTGCCTAGAGTAACACACATCACCAGGTGGGCCTCTGCAAAGTCAATCTAAACAAAATGAGGAGCACTGCAGTCATGCCAACATTTCTAATCACAAGTAGCCACCCATCAATAGCAACAGGAACACTAGAAAGTTTTATTATGTACAAAATATTTAATAACTTAAATGTTTACAATTTGAAGTTTTAGCATTCAACTTAAATGTTAAGAGAACTGATACTTTTTTTTTTTTTTTTTTTGCCTCCAGGGTTATTGCTGAGGCTCAGTGCCGGCACCTGGAATCCGCTGCTCCTGGAGGCCATTTTCCCCCCCACACCCCTGGAGGCTTTTTTTTTCACTTTTGTTGCTCTTGTTGTTTATCGCGGTTATTGTTGTCGTTGTTGGATAGGACAGGGAGAAATGGAGAGAGGAGGGGAAGACAGAGAGGGGGAGAGAAAGACAGACACCTGCAGACCTGCTTCACCGCCTGTGAAGTGACTCCCCCTGCAGGTGGGGAGCCGGGGGCTCGAACCGGGATTCTTGTGCTGGTCCTTAGGCTTTGCGCCATGTGCTGCGCTACAGCCTGACTCCCTGTTGAATATCTTTTAATTTACGTTTTATTATCTTTTATTTCTTGGATAGAGACAGCCAGAAATCGCGAGCGAAGGCGATAGGAAGAGAGAGAGAGACACCTGCAGCACTGCTTCACCACTTGTAAAGCTTTCCCCTGCAGCTGGGGACAGGGGACTTGAACCCCGGTCCTTGAGCATTGTAGCCTGTGTGCTGTAGCCGGCGCGCCACCACCAGGCCGCACGCGGGCAGAATCTTCTAAACTGCGACCTTTTACCCACGCAGACGACCAATCCCTGTCCAGACAGAAACGACCAATCCCTGTCCAGACACTGGGGGGTGGGGGGTGTGTGTGTGTGTAGCTCCAACCCCGCGCAAGCGCAAAGCCCGCGGCGACTCACGCGCCTGCGCGAGGCCCTCCCCGCGGTGGGATCCCAGGCGCCCCGCGTCGGTTTCCGCCCGGCGCGTTTAGAGCGGCGCCCCGGGGACGCTGCGCCCGCGGACAAGATGGAGCTGGTGCAGGTGCTGAAGCGCGGGCTGCAGCAGGTCAGCGGGCACGGCGGCCTCCGCGGCTACCTGCGCGTGTTCTTCAGGTAGGTGCGTGGCCGCCCCCCGCACTTGCGCCCGCGGCGCTGCTCAGGACGCGGCCCGGCTGGGTCAGCCCGAGGGACCCGGTCGCTGGTCAAGGACATCCGGAGACCGGGCCGGCAGCCCCGGGGCGACCCCTGACCCCTGACCCCGCGACCTTGGGGCGGGTCCTCGCGACCCTGCGGGAGAGGCGCCGAGCTGACGGGAGAGGGCGACCTGCGTGCGGGGAGTGTGCCGCCGTCGGAGTACTAATAGTAACAGAGTAATAATACTAATGCTAATAGAGTAATAATAGTAATGGAGTAATAGCAGTGCTGCAACACGCCCGGGGGCGGAGTACTATTACTAATAATAGAGTGATAGCAGTGCTGCAACACGCCCGGGGTTGGAGTACTAATAGTAATAGAGTAATAGTAATGCTGCAACACGCCCGGGGTCTGAGTACTACTACTAATAGTAATAGAGCAATAGTAATGCTGCAACACGCCCGGGGTCGGAGTACTATTACTAATAATAGAGTGATAGCAGTGCTGCAACACGCCCGGGGTTGGAGTACTAATAGTAATAGAGTAATAGTAATGCTGCAACACGCCCGGGGTCTGAGTACTACTACTAATAGTAATAGAGCAATAGTAATGCTGCAACACGCCCGGGGTCGGAGTACTATTACTAATAATAGAGTGATAGCAGTGCTGCAACACGCCCGGGGTCTGAGTACTACTACTAATAATAATAGAGTAATAGTAATGCTGCAACACGCCCGGGGTCGGAGTACTATTACTTATAATAGAGTGATAGCAGTGCTGCAACACGCCCGGGGTTGGAGTACTAATAGTAATAGAGTAATAGTAATGCTGCAACACGCCCGGGGTCGGAGTACTACTACTACTAATAATAGAGTAATAGTAATGCTGCAACACGCCCGGGGGCGGAGTAATAATAATAATAGAGTAATAGCAGTGCTGCAACACGCCCCGGGCCCGGGGTCGGAGTAATAATAATAGAGTAATAGTAATGCTGCAACACGCCCGGGGCGGGGTCGGAGTAATAATAATAATAGAGTAATAGCAGTGCTGCAACACGCCTCGGGCCCGGGGTCGGAGTAATAATAATAGAATTAATAGTAATGCTGCAACACGCCCTGGGCCCAGGTTTGGAGTAATAATAATAGAATTAATAGTAATGCTGCAACACGCCCCGGTCCCAGGGTCGGTCCCGGCCCCGCCGTCGGAGTACTACTAATAATAAAGTAATAGTAATGCTGCAACATGCCCTCCGGGCCCAGGGTCGGTCCCCAGCCCTGCCATCCGCCAGAGCTCGGCAGGCTCTGGGGAAATAATAGTAGTAGTAATAATAATAACAACAACAACAACAATACTGCAAAACACTCTGCTGCCTGAGGCACCCTGGCCCCAGGTTCCATCCCCAGCACCGCCGTCGGCCAGAGCTCAGCAGTGCTATGGGGAAATAATAATAATAGTAGTAATAATAACAATACTGCAAAACACTCTGCTGCCTGAGGTGCCCAGGCCCAGGTTCCATCCCCAGCACCGCCATCGGCCAGAGCTCAGCAGTGCTACGGGGTGAAGACGCGGTAGAGGGTCATTGGATATAATCCCATAATCCTCGATGACATGGCACTCAAAAGCATAACATATAGACATTTTTTAAAGCTTTCCCCCTGCAGGTGGGGACTGGGGGCTTGAACCCAGGTCCTTGCACGTTATGACATGTGCGCCTAACCAGGTGTGCCACCACCCGGCCCCCCAGATTTTCTTAAAATATTTATTTTATTTATTCCCTTTTGTTGCCCTTGTTGTTTTATCGTTGTAGTTATTGTTGTTATTATTGTTGCCGGATAGGACAGAGAGAAATGGAGAGAGGAGGGAAGACAGAGGGGGGGAGAGAAAGACAGACACCTGCAGACCTGCTTCACCGCCTGGGAAGTGACTCCCCTGCAGGTGGGGAGCCGGGGCTCGAACCGGGATCCTTATGCTGGTCCATTAACCCTTTGTGCCACGTGCGCTTAACCCCCATAAACACTTTTAACTGAAAGTTACCCTGAAAGTCTTGCTCCGCTAAAGATGCATCTGAGTGGTCGGGGAGGTGGCGCAGTGGGTCAAGCGCTGGACTCTCCCACGTGAGGCCCCGAGTTCAGTCCCCCGCAGCACATGGACCACAGCGATGCCTTACTCTGTCTTCATTTTTTTTTTTTCCACTAATAAATAAATCAAAATCTTAAAAAAAAAAAAACTAGAGGCAAGTGTAGATAGCATCATGGTTCTGCAAAGAAACTCATTCCTGACGCTCCAATCCCCCTCCGCAACCATAAGCCAGAGCTGAGCAGTGCTCTGGTAAAAAAAAAATAAAAAATTAGTTGGTGGGGGTTCTGTAAAGAGACACTCGTGCCTGAGGCTCCAAAGTCCCAGGTTCAATTCCCCCCCCACCCTCCGCACCACCATAAGCCAGAGCTGAGCAGTGCTCTGGGGGAAGGAAAAAAAAAACAAAACACGACAGGAGAGGAGCGGCTTAGACCTCGGTGTTCTCCTTTCAGGAAGGTCGTTGCTGACCCACAGTTCCTGAGCCAGGGCTGGCCCAGAGAGACAGTCTCGCTCCTGCTGTGGAGACACCGGTATCTGTGTGTCGGGGTCCAGCCTCTCCGCTGGGTTAGATTTCTGTTTTCCTGGTGTCTCCAGTCCCCCGGAGATAGAACTTGAGGGGAGAGAGAAGTGGAGCAGCGCTGTCCCCGGGACAAGGGCAGGGCCAGGTGATGTCCCGGACAGCTCACAGCTCACTGCGCGTCTGCGTGTCGCCACCCTCACCTTGCTGACATCCCTGTTTCCTGCGAGGAATCCGTCTAAGATTTCTGTCTTCCTTTTGCGCATTCGCAGGATGAATGATGTGAGGGTCGGGACTTTGGTGGGAGAAGACAAATATGGAAACAAGTACTATGAGGACAACAAGCAGTTTTTTGGTGAGTATTGTTTTTTCTTTTTTCTTTAAATATTTCTTTATCTATATAGTCTCTTTTGTTACCCTTGTTGTTTTATTGTTGTAGTTGTTGTTGTTACTGATGTTGTCGTTGTTGGATAGGACAGAGAGAAATGGAGAGAGGAGGGGAAGACAGAGAGGAGGGGGAGAGAAAGACAGACACCTGCAGACCTGCTTCACCACCTGTGAAGCGACTCCCCTGCAGGTGGGGAGCTGGGGGCTCGAACCGGGATCCTTGAGCCCGTCCTTGTGCTTTGCGCCACCTGCGCTTAACCCGCTGCAGTACCGCCATACTCCCACCCCTCAGGTTTTTAACTCATTTCAGTATGACTATTCCTCATGTGTTGACAGACCGTCTGTAAGAATATCGAGGCTACTGCAATCCTTTTGGAAAACAGTATTTGCCAAAACTTACATTGCACATACTATGTCGTAGCATCTCCACTTCAGAAAATTCATATACAAATATTCTTGCAGAACAAATATATTCACTGCAGCATTAAATTTGAAAAAAGACATTGTATGCCCGCTGTATGCTGATAAATCCACATTTAATTTTTTTAATTTATAAAATTGAAATATTGATAATACCATAGGATAAGAGGGGCACAACTCCACACAATTCCCACCACCAGATCTCCATATCCCATCCCCTCCCCTGATAGCTTTCCCATTCTCTATCCCTCTGGGAGCATGGACCCAGGGTCATTGTGGGATGCAGAAGGTGGAAGGTCTGGCTTCTGTAATTGCTTCCCCGCTGAACATGGGCGTTGGCAGGTGGATCCACACCCCCAGCCTGTCTCTCTCTTTCCCTAGTGGGGCAGGGCTCTGGAGAGGCGGAGCTCCAGGACACATTGGTGGGGTCGTCTGCCCAGGGAAGTCAAGTTGGCGTCAGGTTAGCATCTGGAACGTGGTGGCTGAAAAAGAATTAACATACAAAGCCAAACAAATTGTTGACTAATCATGAACCTAAAGGCAAAACGATTGCAGATGGAGATTTGGGGTCTCTGTTTTGGAAAAAGCTGGTAGGTCTATTTTAGGTCTATTCCAAGGGACCCATGACTTTACTAGTTTTTGCCTGAGCCTGACAGCTAACATGCAGGTGGACCAAAGGTATTGTCTGGGGAGATGATGTCAGAGTTGGAAAAAGGGCTAGAAAGCTGGATCAGGGAAGAGAGTAGCTCCCGAATATGGGAAAATTATCTAAATATTGTTAACTTTAAACCCCATCGATTTGACCTGGGGCCCATATTCAGCACAGGAGCCTGTGTAACCTCTGCACCCCTGTAGGTCTGAGCTGGCGTTCTGTGGTCCAATTCACATTTTTGAACACTTAGTTTTTATTAGGATAAAGAGACGTGTACATTTTACGTAGTTAGATGTGGAGGATGTGCATAGTACAGAAGTTTCAGCTGGAGAAGAGTGTTGTCCTCAAACAGAAAACGCAGGCCTCTCAGCGTGCATTGCAGACACAAAGGGCTGTCAGCGGTGGAGTCAGAGTGCAGGCGCAGACCTCTCCTTCCCGCGCTGAACTGTGCAGCCTGGGGAACCCACGACGCTAGGCCTCAGTTCCTTCATCCATAAAGCAAGACTGTTAATAGTACTTACCACATAGATCTGTGCGAAACTAAATGAGAAGTGAATGAGAGGAACTTGTCTCAGTACAAGCTTTCTCATCCTCAGCGAGACTGTATAAAGACTTTTAAAAAATTTATTTATTTTCCCATTTGTTGCCCTTGTTTTATTGTTGTCATTATTTTTGTTAATAAAACAACAATGTCGTTGTTGTTGGATAGGACAGAGAGAAATGGAGAGAGGAGGGGAAGACAGAGCAGGGGAGAGAAAGACAGACACCTGCAGACCTGCTTCACTGCCTGTGAAGCGACTCCCCTGCAGGTGGGGAGCCGGGGGCTCGAACTGGGATCCTTACTCCTGTCCTTGCTCTTGGTGCCACGTGCGCTTAACCTGCTGCGCTCCCGGCTCCCTCGGCGAGACTCTTTGCTGTGAAGGGATTATCCTGCCTGCCTGTAGGTGTCTGTCAGTAGCATCTCCTCCACTATTGCGACTGAGGCAACAGAAACATCTGCAGATTTACTCTGCCAGATGTGCGCCTGGGCCAGAACCACCCCCTTTGAGAATGACTGAGCCATCGCTCTGCGCTGCCTAGGTCCCAAGCTCCTGGTTCTGGGGCCTAAGGACATGTCGGCCATCTGCAGGGAAGGTGTGTGGGTGGCCACATGGCCCTGTATGCCAGCTGCTTCTGCCGTGCTGTGTACATCTGAGAAGTAGAAGGAAGCAGAACTGTGGCTGCCTGCCGGCTGGTTCAGCAACTGAGAGGGCCACCAGAGGGTCTTTTTTTTTTTTTAAGTAAATACAGCTCCACAATCTGTGGGCCTCCCCTGGCACAGTCTAGTGTTCCCATGTGGTGCTGGGGCTCACACTCAGTAGAGGTGGGTGAGTTTTCTCAAATGTGTGTAAGTCTTGATCTTTCCACTCAGGCCGGCACCGATGGGTTATGTACACGACCGAAATGAATGGCAAAAACACATTCTGGGATGTGGACGGGAGCATGGTACCCCCTGAGTGGTAAGTGACATCAGCACTTTTTATTTGACTTTACAACATTTGTGTCATTACAAGACCTGTTGCACGTTTATAAGGCAGTCAGTGGTGTTCTGAAAGCCGCCGTCAGGGTTTAAATAGTGGCACAACAAGCTACATGGCTGATTCTAAAACGGACCAGCTTAACGCAGTTGTTAAGTATTGAGCTCTCGCAGTTTTTGTGGGTCAAAAATTCAGACAGGCAGTGAAGTTGATTTCTATTCACGCTGACTGAAGCCTCAGATGCAGGGTACTAGAACGAGGGATGACACTGACTCACAGCGTCGGGTTGACTGTGAGCTGTCGGCAGGTGTCCTGAGCTTCCTTAGGCAGAAGCCGTCTTTCCGGGGCCTGGTGGGATAGCTCCTTTAGCCATTGAGCTGCTTTGCCGTGTGACTGCTGAGGCTCAGGCCTGACCCCATCCTATGGAAGGAGCATGCGTGCCCTGGTCGCTTTCTTTCTGCCTCTCTAAAAATCAGCCAGTCAGGAGCGGCTGCTGCCCTGTTGCCTGCTCTGATTTGGTCCAATCTGGGTTCCGCATTCTTGGTATGTTTCTAATTCTGCTTCTGAAAACCCCTTCTGTTTCATTTGGTTTAATCCCCTTGCTTTACACTGTATTCTGTTTACATAACCACTGTTAACTAAGCAGCAGCAAGACACCTGCGAAGCCAGCACGACACCGCATCCCACTGCCCAAGTTCCTTGGTGTAGGGCATGAGGACCCTCGTGTTTGGTAGAGACTTGCCAGCTTGACATTCTGTGTTGGAATATGTAGTGGTGTGGACACTTGGGCTTTATCAATCCTTTAACCTCTCTGGGTTTAGTTTTCTCATATGTAAAATGAAAGCCTTCCCCCCCAAAAAAAATTCCTTCGATCTCTAAAAACTGATTTTGTAATATATTTACATCGTG
This sequence comes from Erinaceus europaeus, assembly GCF_950295315.1. Taxonomy (NCBI): domain Eukaryota; kingdom Metazoa; phylum Chordata; class Mammalia; order Eulipotyphla; family Erinaceidae; genus Erinaceus; species Erinaceus europaeus. The sequence goes on along the minus strand of NC_080168.1, from coordinate 127,874,653 downwards.
ATGAGATTTAAAGAATATTTATTTATTTGTGTATTTATTTATTATTGGATAGAGACAGAGATTGAGAGGGGAGAAGGAGATGGGAGAGAGACAGAGACCCCTGCAGCGCTACTTCACCACTTGTGAAGCTTCCCCCCTGCAGGTGGGGACCGGGGCCTTGAACCTAGGTTCTTGTGCCCTGTAATGTGAGCACTTGACCAGGTGAGCCACTCCCTGGTACCCGAGATGAATTTTTTTTTTAAAGATTTTAAAAAATATTTAATTATTTCCCTTTTGTTGCCCTTATTGTAGTGACTGTTGTTGTCGTCGGTGCTGGATAGGACAGAGAGAAATGGAGAGAGGAGGGGAAGACAGAGAGGGGGAGAGAAAGACAGACACCTGCAGACCTGCTTCACCACCTGTGAAGGGACTCCCCTGCAGGTGGGGAGCTGGGGGCTCGAACCGGGGTCCTTATGCCGGTCCCTGCGCTTTGCACCATGTGAGCTTTACCCACTGTGCTACCACCTGACTCCCCCCTCAGATGAAATTCTAAGTGCATTTAGTTGAATTACCAAATTTTGTATAAAGTATTTGAAGGCAAAATATATCTTTTTCATAGCTTGCTGAAATAATATATAATATAATCCTTTCCAATTGGTCTCATCTAGAAAATTTCACCCCCCAAAAAACTGGCAATATGTACATCAGGTTAAAGCATAATTTAGTTGCATGTGATCGTCAGAAACAGTGTGGGTCTATTAATAGAAAATGGTGGGAGTCGGGCGGTGGCGCAGTGGGTTAAGCGCACATGGCGCAGTGGGTTAAGTGCAGGTGGCGCAAAGCGCAGGGACCGGCGTGAGGATCCCGGTTCGAGCCCCCGGCTCCCCACCTGCAGGGGAGTCGCTTCACAGGCGGTGAAGCAGGTCTGCAAGTGTCTATCTTTCTCTCCCCTTCTCTGTCTTCCCCATCTCTCTCCATTTCTCTCTGTCCTATCCAACAACAAAGCAACGTCAACAATGGCAATAATAACCACAACGAGGCTGCAACAACTAGTGCAACAAAAAGGGGGAAAAAATGGTCTCCAGGAGCGGTGGATTCATGGTGCAGGCACCGAGCCCAGCAATCACCCTGGAGGAAAAAAAAAAAAAAAAAAAGAAAATGGTACAGCCTCAGACTCATCACCTTTCACTCTGAAAACTCAGAGATCCAGGAGGTGGTGCAGTGGATAAGACTTTGGACTCTCAAGCATGAGGTCCTAAGTTCAATTCCTGGCAGCACATGTGCCAGAGTGATGTCTGGTTCTTTTTCTCTGTCTCTCCCCTATCATTTCTCATGAATAAATAAAATCTTAAAAAAAAAAGAGAGAGAGAAAGAGAGACACCTTGCTGAGTGCACATATTACAATGTGCAAGGATCTAGGTTTAAGCCCCCGGTCTTCACCTGCAGCGGGAAAGCTTTGTGAGTGGTAAAGCAGGTCTGTAGGTCTCTCTCTCTCTCTCTCTCTCTTAAAAAAATTAAACATTAAAACAACATTAACAACAAAACTCAGAGATCCATGCATGGAACATTCAGATGTGGGTACTAGTGAGTGGTGTGATTATAGTGAGTGCAGTGAACTGAACAGTAATACAGAGTCCATCCAGGTGGGTGAGACTGAAGTCAGCTCTCCTGTTTTTTGTTACGTAAAAATTGAACAGAATGTTAAGTTAAATAGCATTTTCCCAGAGAAATTGAAAATCTGTAAAAGATTTCCTTTTTGTGTGTGTGTGTGCTAGCTTTAAAAATATTGTTTAGGTGCTCGCTTCGGCAGCACATATACTAAAAAATATTGTTTAGTCGGTAGTCAGGCTGTAGCGCAGGTAGCAAGTGTCTCTTCCTCTATCTCCCCACTTCACTCTCAAGTTTTGGCTGTCTCTATCTGATAAAAATAATTTAAAAAAAAGATTTGATACTATCATACAAAAAATACACTAAATTTGGGAGCTGGGCTGTGGTGCAATGGTTTAAGCGCACATGGCGCAAAGCGCAAGGACCTGTGTAAAGATCCCGGTTCGAGCCCCTGTCTCCTCACCTGCAGGGGAGTCGCTTCACAAACTGTGAAGCTTGCCTGTTATTTATCCCTCTGGGAGTATAGACCGAAGATCTTTTTTTTTTTTTCCACCAGAGCACTGCTCAGCTCTGGCTTATGGTGGTGCAGGGATTGGAGATTGAACCTGGGACTTTGAAGCCTCAGGTAGGAGAGTCATTTTGCATAACCATTATGCTATCTCCCCCACCTAGTGCAGCATATATCTTACATTTAATATCAATGATGTCCCTTCCAATTCTGTTTCCCCCATCCAGCCCTATCTTCTGTATCTCAGCAAAGGGATTACTAGTAGTTCAGATAAAAAAAAAAAAAAAATCTCAACATATTCTCTTTTTTTCTCTTAAAAATCCAACTCATTAGCACATCTTGTGGAATCAGTCTCACTTCAGAATACATTCCTGTAGTCTGCAGCTCCGGTTTCTGATGGTGATGCCAAGAACTGAACCTGGCATCACTGGTGCTTCAGCTGTGAAAGTCTGGCCAATGCCACCCTTTTTCAAAAGCAAACAAAAACCAGGCCACTTCACCTTCTGAAGGCAACAGTAAATTTTAAGACACAGTAGACTCAAATAGCTCTGCTGAGATATAGAATGCCCCTTCAGGAGAATAAAGTATGGAGTTACAAAGAAAAGAAGAGGAGAGAAAAGAAAGAAAGGAGAGTACCCTTCCAGAGAAGACAGCCTAACACTTAAAATCACTCCACCTTCAAGGGGGGTCACTTCACAAGTGGTGAAGCAGGTCTGCAGGTGTCTTTCTCTATATATTCCTCTCCTCTCTCCATTTCTCAGTCCTCGCTCTTCTCTTTTACTGCTCATCTCTGTTTTATGGTGGTGCACGGGACTGAACCTGGGACTTTGGAAATTCAGGCATAAGAGCCTCTTTCCATACCCATTATGCTAGCTAGCCCCAGCCCTCAATTTCTCAGTCCTGTCCAAAAAGGACTTGTGTTGCAGGCACTGAGCCCCAGAGATCATTGTAGAGGCCAAAAAAGAAAGAAAGAAAGAAAAGGGAAAGAAAAGAAAAAAAAAAGTATGCTGTTCTACCAAGTTGGAAGGGAGGGTTATAGTTAGAAAGCCTAGTGTTTAAGTCTTGGTAGAGTTGTTGCAAGGTAGGACTTACTTCATTGTGATTTTTACCTAGAGGAAGACTATCATTTAATTTTTCCCCCTTTTGCTGCCCTTGTTGTTTTATTGTTGTTGTAGTTATTATTGTTGTTGTCATTGCTATTGTTGTTGGCTAGGACAGAGAGAAATGGAGAGAAGAGGTGAAGAGACAGAGGGGGAGAGAAAGAGAGACACCTGCAGACCCCCCTGCAGATGGGGAGCCGAGGGCTAGAACCGGGATCCTTATGGTGGAACCGGGATCCTTATGCTGATCCTTGTGCTTTGCTCCACGTGTGCTTAACCCAGTGCTACCACCTGACCCCTATATCATTTAATTTTATATTTTTTTATTGAAAAGGTTAAAACGATCTCCAGTTAATTTCCTAGTCTTGTTAGATTTTTGCTTGTTTTTGTCGCTTCCAGTTTACTGCTTACAAGACAAATCTGCCACCCCGTTTTCTAGAGACAGAAATTGAGATGGAAGGGAGAGAGAGACGTGCACAGCATTTTGGCTCCTTGCACATTTTAATGTGTGCTCCCCATGGGGGGTCCCTACTTCTGTTCCTCTGAGATCCGGTTAAGTAGTGTCAGTACTGTTTGATAAAATTGACCCTTGATTGGTGAGTGCATCTGGACTGAAGGGATTTATACACGCCTGCTAAGTTCGCTCTTTCAGTTTCTCTAAGTTGCTACCCTTAGAGCAGGCCTGTCCCTCCCGAGCAAAGGAATCCTGAAGGCATGCCTGTGGAGTTGTTAGTGATGTTTGCTTTCCTCTTAGCATTTTGTAAGCGGGGTAAACGGCTTACAGTACGGTTGCTGGCACGTGGGCACAGTTCCTCATCTCCCCAAAGCAGGTGTCTGCGGAACACAGCCCCAGCGCAGGCCCTTTCCACCATCACGTGCCCTCCTCCCGAGAGCCCTTTGCCTTGGTGCAGCACCCCAAACCCAGCCCGTGCTTTACTGTTCCCCTCTCTGTCCTTTGTGTAGCAAGGAACTGTGAGTAGGGAGGCTCCTGTACGTCGCTGCTTTGCTGCTGAGCTTCCTGAAGCCTGAGCTTTGTCGCCTGCAGAGGGACTAGTTCCCGGCCGGCTGAGTACGCGGGCGTCTGCCTGCAGGACTCAGTGAGTGAAGCGCTGGGTGTTGCCCGCCTGTCAGGCTGTTCCTGCTCTGGTACTGGCCTTCGGACTCCTCCGGTGCCAGTGTGGTTCATGTGCCTTGTCTGTCCAGTCACCATATCATCTCATCTACAGAAAAACTTCCTTCCTTCCTTCCTTCCTTCCTTCCTTCCTTCCTTCCTTCCTTCCTTCCTTCCTTCCTTCCTTCCTTCCTTTCTTTCTTACCAGAGAACTGCTCGGTTCTGGCTTATGGTGGTGCGGGGGATCGAACCTGAGACTTGGGAGCCTCAGGTGATAGAGTCTCTTTGCATAACCATGATGCTACCTCCCCCCAGAAAGATTTTTCTCCAGATGGATTGGTGTTTTTGATAGAATCAGGAAGTATCTTTAGAGAACTTCTGTGAACCCTGAATGCCCCCTAATCTTGGGTGCGGGGGCAGGAGGCAGTAGAAGTCCGCGGAGGGAGCATTTTATTCTCTCTGGTCTCAAGGCCGTCACTTCTGTGAATCAGCCAGTGGCCAACAAGACTGCAAGCATAACCAGGTGTATTTGTTGGTGCGTGTGTCTGGGCTGGGCAGTGAAGCTACAACACCTTAGAAACGAAAAGCCTGTGGCCCAGGACGCGGCGCAGTGGATGAAGCATTGGACTCTCAACCATGAGGTCGAGAGTTCGATCCCCGGCAGCACATGTACCAGGGTGATGTCTGGTTCTTTCTCTCCTCCTGTCTTTCTCATGAGTAAATAAATAAATTCTTTAAAAAAAAAAAAAGAAAGAAAAGAAATTAATTTTAAAAAAAAGGAAAGAAAATGAAAAGCCTGCCCCTGCCTGGCACCCTGTCCAGCCCCGAGCCAGGCTGTGGGGGACTTACACACTCACAGTGTCATGGCTCACGGCTCCTGCCCTCCTGGAGTTCACAGTCGCTCAGTAGATGCCAGCTGCTAGACTAATGCCGTGCTGTGACTCACTGTGTTCACATCTTCTTCGTCGTAATTCATTTGATTTCTTGGCAGACTTTACTCTGAGATCAAACTCTAGTTTCTTCAGGAATTCATATTTAATTTGGTGGAATAGAATACTCAAAGTATATTAGTAGATTGTACTTTTTTTTAGATCTCACAAAGAATTATCCACTTAATTTTACTGATATATTCATAAACCCCAACACGGCTGAGCAAATCTGATAGCACAAGTCTCAGTATATAAGATGTGCTTAAGTGTGGCCGGATGGCCGCCTTACCAAGCAGACTCAGCCATCTGTCGTCATAGTGCAGGATTGCTGCGTCCACTAGTGTGACTAGGAGCTTCTTACAGAAATCGAAAAGCAGGTGAATCGAGACGATCATTAACCGTGTGTTTTCCCTGCTCGCTTGTGGAGGTGACGCTGAAGTAAGGGCTTTGCTGGGGTCTGGCACAGGCCTCCCACTCCCTGCAGTGGCGGAGCGAAGGAGGAGGAGAGGGGTCTTCTCTACTGTGTGTGTTCCCACTCCCTTTCTCGCTGTCCTACTCACTGGGGCTGGCAGGCAGGGCAGCTCTTAGCCTCACTTCAGGACTTGTCTCAGATCAGTTTGGTGTCAAGTCTGTGTTTTATAGTAGTTCTGATTGTCCTTAAGTTTATCTTTAAATTCCTTGCCGCTGGATATACTGCCATGCACAGAACCTTTATTGTCATTTTTATGTTAGACTTTTGTATGAATTTATTGACAGATAATCTGAGTAGTAGCTACATAAAACTTGGCAAGGCAAAAATTTGAGAGTCAAAAGGTAGAAAATGTAGTGTATTTTTAAAATTTTATTTATTTTTTATTAATTTTTATTTATTTTCCCTTTTGTTGCCCTTGTTGTTTATTGTTGTTGTTATTATTGTTGTTGATATTGCTGTTGTCATTGTTGGCTAGGACAGAGAGAAATGGAGAGAGGAGGGGAAGACAGAGAGAGGGAGAGAAAGACAGACACCTGCAGACCTGCTTCACCACCTGGGAAGTGACTCCCCTGCAGGTGGGGGGCCGGGGGCTCGAACCGGGATTCTTACTCCAGTCCTTGTGCTTTGTGCCATGTGCGCTTAACCCAGTGCACCACTGCCCGGCTCCCAAATTTAGTGTATTTTTTGTATGATAGTATCAAATCTTTTTTTTTTTTTTTTAGTTATTTTTATCGGATAGAGACAGCCAAAACTTGAGAGTGAAGTGGGGAGATAGGGAGAGAGACACCTGCAGAACTATTTACCTCTTGCAAAGCTGTCCTTCTGCAGGTGACCCAGGTCCTTCAGCACTGTAACATGTGCTCAACCAGGTGCACCACCACCTGGTCCCTAAAATCTTTTTTTTTCAATTACATCTGGATAAATAATTTTTTTGTTTGTAGTTTGAAGTACTAGAAGCCTGAAATTCTTAAACCAAGTTAAAACAAACAAAAAAACGCCTGCATTTCTTTCTGCTGTTCATCTGCATTTTCCCCACCTGGTGGCAGCTTCTGTTCATTTCTGAGATGTGTCTTTTTCCTCCCATGATGTCATACAGTAATCTCTCCTTGTATACTGATTTTCTGTATTAAAATTAATGGTTAAATTACTCAAGTAATACATGAAGACATTCATTTAAATGTATAGTAAAAGTTTTTTTTTTTCTCCTTTTCCTGTTTCTTTTTTCTCTTTTTAGCTAGAGCACTGCTCCATTTTGAGTTATGATTATTTTTTGATTATGGTGGTGCCAGGGATTAAACCTTGGGACCTTGGATCCTCTGGCATGAAAACTTTTGCATAATCCCTTGCTGTCTTCTCAACCAGAACAGTTTCTATTCTTCTTTTTTTTTTTTCTTTTCTTTCTCTTCTCTTTTTTTTTCTTTCTGCCTCTGGGGTTGTTGCTGGGGCTCGGTGCCTTCACTACAAATTCATTGATCCTGGAGGCTATTTTTTCCCCTTTTGTTGCCCTGGTTGTTCTATTGTTGTTTTGGTTATTATTATTGTTGTTATTGATGTCTTTGTTATTAGGTAGGACAGAGAGGGGAGGAAGACAGAGGGGAAGAGAAAGACAGACACCTGCAGACCTGCTTCACTGCTTGTGAAGCGGACCCCCTGCAGGTAGGGAGCCTGGGGGCTTGAACTGGGATCCTTACTCCAGTCCTTGCTTTTGGTGCCATGTGCGCTTAACCCACTGCGCTACTGCAAACTCATTCATTCATTCATTCTTTCCTTTCTTTCTCTCTCTCTTTATGTCTTTCTACAGTTGAGATTTTTGTCCTCGAAGATTTTTCCAGGATCCTGGTAAAATAAATGTCTTTGTTCTTTAATTAATTAATTTATTTATTTATCTATTATTGTATAGAGACAGAGAGGAATTGAGAGGGGGGAGATAGAAAGGGAGAGAGACAGAGACACCTGCAGCCCTGCTTCATCATCCATGAAGCTTTCCTCCTGCAGGTGGGGAGCAAGGGCTTGAACGTGGGACCTTGTGCACTATAATGTGAGCACTTAACCAGGTGCGCCACCACTCGGCTCCTGAAATGCCTTTGTTCTTAACAAGACACATTTTTAGGATACTTTATTAACATGTAGTATTTCTTTTTTTTTTTTCTTATATTTATTTTCCCTTTTGTTGCCCTTGTTTTTATTGTTGTTTTAGTTGTTATTGTTGTTGATGTTGTCGTTGTTAGATAGGACAGAGAGAAATGGAGAGAGGAGGGGAAGACAGAGAGGGGGAGAGAAAGATAGACACCTGCAGACCTGCTTCACCGCCTGGGAAGCGACTCCCCTGCAGGTGGGGAGCCGGGGGCTCGAACCGGGATCCTTATGCCGGTCTGCGCTTTGTGCCACGTGCGCTTAACCTGCTGCGCTACCGCCTGACTCCCAACATGCAGTATTTCTGTTGTTTGTCTTGGTTTTTTGCAGTTGGTATGTTTCAGAAACCTTTATAGATTTTAATTAATTAATTAATTTTTTTTGAGAGCACGTCTTAGCTCTGGCTTATGGTGGTGCAGGGACTGAACCTGGGACTTCAGAGCCTCCAGCATGAAAGTCTTTTGCATAGTCACTGTTATAGTTCTGGCCTCTGAAAACCCTTATAGAGAAGCTGGGAGGCAGATGGGGAAGTTACTTGGAGGTAACAGAGAGAAATCAAGGGCGGTGTGTATGTTTTGAGCTTGAGAGACTGGGTAGGTACATGGTGGTGTCATTCACTGAACTGGAAAGACTAGGAGCAGGCGGGGTCGGGGGCTTGGGTCTGGAGAAAGGAATCAGAAAAGCCTTTTTGGGGAAGGAGTAATTTTGAGCTTCTTGTCAGATATCCAGAAAAAATAATCAGATGGATATCTGAGCCTGGAGCTTAGCACAGAGGTGCAGCCCGGAAGAAGAATGAGTTACATCAAGAGAGGAGGAAAAGCAGAGATCAGCGTGTCACCACTGGATAGATGGGAAGGCTGGCTGGATCGATGCTGAAAGGTGGGGGAAGATAGGATGGAAATATGTCCATGTGCAGTTGACTGCATGAACTTCAGTGAATCTTGGAGAAACGGAAGATATCAGACAAGTTTGGAGACTGTCAGGATGGGGAAGTGTGCGGGTCGTCCTAAGAAACAGCCGCTGTGGCATTTGCATGTTACCTTTGTCCTCATCTTTGTTTTGCCTACAAGGTTATTGCTGGGGCTGGGTGCCTGCACCACGAATCCACTGCTCCTGGAGGCCATCTTTTCCCTTTTGTTACCCTGGTTGTTTTTATTGTTGTGGTTATTATCATCATTGCTATTGATGTTGTTGTTGTTGGATAGGAACAGAGAAATGGAGAGAAGAGGGGAAGACAGGGGGAGAGAAAGACACATGCAGACCTGCTTCACCCACTGCCTGTGAAGCGACTCCCCTGCAGGTGGGGAGCCGGGGGCTCAAACCGGGATCCCTATGCCTGTCCTTGCACTTTGCGCCACCTGCGCTTAACCCGCTGCGCCACCGCCCGACCCCCTCTGCCCTCATCTTGCTAATCTCAGTGCTCTACCTGTGGGGCCACGTTCCTGGCCCAGGGAGAGACTTCTGTGTAGAAGGAGTAATGGTAATCTGGATTTCAAATGAGTGCTGTGTTTATTCCAGCTGCATTCTTAAAGCCTAGGTACACTTTACCCTTGGGGTGCAATTTATAAATAGGATAACAAGATTAGTCAATTGAAATACTTTTGCATAAAAATAAAGAACAATCAGTCTTTCTTGTTCTTTGATGAATGTTTGATAAACTTTAATGGAAAGGATTAAACTCTCCTAAACAATTAGCGCTATTTACAAGTTTAGTTAATTATATTCCTTTATGCATTGGCATTTACAAATGTGCACTATATTTGGTTTTTAAGAATATCTTTAAAAGGCTGGAGAGACAACATAAAGTGTGCAAAAGCCTTCATGCTTGAGGCTCTGAGGTCCCAGGTTCAGTCCCCATTCAGCACCACCATAAACCAGAGCTGAGCAGTGTTCTGGTGTGTTTCTTTTTCTCTCCCTCTCCTTTCCCCTCCTCTCTCTCAAGTGTGTGTGTCTGTTTTTTTATTATTATTATTTTTCTGTTTTTTAAATATCTTTATTAGATAGAGACAGTCAGAAATCGAGAGGGGAGGGATAGAGAGGGAGAGAGACAGAGAGACACCTGCAGCACTGCTTCACCACTTGTGAAGCGTTCCCCCTGCAGGTGGGGACTGGGGGTTTGAACCCGGGGGTCCTTGCACATTGTAACGTGTGCTTAACCAGGTGTGCCACCACCCGGCCCCCGGCTCCCGTGTGTGTATCTTTCTTTAAAAGGCTGGTGAAATCGCTTGGTTGGACTGTGTGTTAGTTACCTTGTCATTGGAGGAAGCTGGTGCTTTGGTCACCCGCTAGCATATGTATTATGTGCATCGTTTCTGTTATTTTGCTTTTCACCAGAGCACTGCTACTGCTCAGCTCTGGCTTACCGTGGTACTGGGGGTGGAACCTCTTACGCCTCAGGCTTGAAAGTCTTTGCATAACTATTATGCTGTCTCCTGCGCTGGATATAATCTTTAAATGCCCAATGTAGGCAGGACTCACAAGACCTGAGCACCATGTTCCTAAGCACTCACAGAGCTCTCGGTTACTCAGGCCACGTCTGCAGGTCATCTCACAGCTCATTTCTTCTCTAATACCGAGTCAGTCTGTCCAGCAAGTTCCCTCCCTCCCGAATATCTCGTGCTAGCTCAGTGACAGTGGCGGTTACTCATTGCTGGGATGTGTCTGCTCCCTGCTTACCGGTCTGCTTTCATTCCTGCAGTGCTCAAGTACTCATCACAGTATCCTCACTCGGAAATACCCTTTGACTTCAGATGCCAACATTTGCATCTTCCGCAGGGCTTTATGTGCCCAGAGTGACCTGTGCAGATTCTGTTGATGTCTTGTTTATGACCCTGCCAGCTTGACGCGATGTTCTTTTCTGGATTCAAGGCCTTGTGTACCCGGGCTGGCCCTGGCGCCATGTCATTTGAATCTGGGTCACATACCCTACCTGGTGAGCTTTTTTTTTGAGGGCTGGCAGTGCTGCATCTGGTTAAGCGCATGCCACCCTGTGCGAGAACCTGGGTTCGTGCCTCCGCTCCCCATCTGCAGGGGGGACGTTTCATGAGTGATGAAGCTTGTCCGCAGGTGTCTTTCTCTTTCCTTCTCCATTTCCCCTCTCCATTTCTCTATGTCCTGTGAAAGGGAGGGAGGAGGGAAGGGGAGAGATGTCCGCCAGGAGCGGGGAATTTGTCCTACAGCCAAAATATTTTCTTCCATGTGAACTAGAGTTTGATGAGAGCCGGGGGAGAGGGGACAGCACTACTCAGTACATGCAGCTGCTGGGGTCAAACAGGAGCGTCGGGCACATAAGCCCTGAAATGCGCTTGAGGCGTGTCCCCTCCTCCCTGCTTCTTGCCTGTTGGCTCCCTTAGAGTGAGCTGCCCCGTCCCTCACTCTGCACTCGCGGTCTCTGCTCGGCCTCCGCTTGATCCCAGCGCCTGTTCCGGGCGCTCTTTGGGCTCCCCTGCGAGAGCCCTGTTCTCCCCCAGTGTCCTCTCACCGTCTCTAGTTGCCCCCAGGTAGCTCTTAGTCTGCCTTAGGAGTTACTAGCTATGCCTTGATTTACTGTTTCTCCACCGCCATGCTTTCTCTCAACTTTGTTCGTTGCTGTGCTACAGTGCCTAAAACACTTATTTAGCACATAGTAGTTACTCAGTAAATATTTGTTGCTATGCTGTTCTACTTTACTTTTAAAAACATTTTATTTATTGATTAATGAAAAAGATGGGAGGAGACAGAAGGAACCAGACGTCACTCTGGTACTTGTGCTGCGGGGGACTGAACTCTGGACCTCATGCTTGAGAGTCCAGTGCTTTAGCCACTGCGCCACCTCCCGGACCACCGCCGTCTTACTTTAGACAACTATTACTTTACCCGTTAGATGTAGCAATGTTTTTTTGCTTCTAGCTGACACAAAATTGGTCAGTCTATCACTCCTCTTAGCTTTTGCTAGATTGAAATCTCACTGTGGTTCTGGCTTTAAGCTGTATTTCTTTCTTTCTTTCTTTTTTTTTTTTTTTTGCTCATGTACATTTAAAAATTTTTTTTTAATTTTAAATTTATTTATTTATTTATTCCTTTTGTTGCCCTTGTTGTTTTGTTGTTGTAGTTATTATTGATGTCATTGTTGTTGGATAGGACAGAGAGAAATGGAGAGAGGAGGGGAAGACAGAGAGGGGGAGAGAAAGACAGACACCTGCAGACCTGTTTCACCGCCTGTGAAGCGACTCCCCTGCAGGTGGGGAGCCGGGGGCTCGAACGAGGATCCTTACACCGGTCCTTGTGCTTTGCGCCACGTGCGCTTAACCCGCTGTGCTACCGCCCGACTCTTTCTTTCTTTCTTTCTTTTAAACTACTTTCTCTATCTTAATCTTTTATTAGAGTTTTGTTTTGGCCACAGGGGCTATTTCACTGCACTTGGCAGACATTTCCCCCTTTGAACATCAGGTCAGTCGGCACCCCCTGCTCACGAAGCTTCCCTTGGCCCAGGATGCTGTGCAGAGGGCTTGAACCCTGGTCCTTCGGCACACCAAAGTGTGCGCTCTATTGTGTGAGCTAGCTCCTGGCCCCATTGTTTGTTTGTTTGTTTTGATACTCTGTTAAGTTGTCACCAGTCCAGGAGAGAAAGATTGCCTTCTTTTTGGCAGTATGTGATTACCTTTTCAGGGAGTACTGTGCTAACTAGTCTTTTTGGCAGTATGTGCTCACCTTTTCAGGGAGTACTGTGCTAACTAGTCTTTTTGGCAGTATGTGCTCACCTTTTCAGGGAGTACTGTGCTAACTAGTTTTGGCAGTATGTGCTCACCTTTTCATGGAGTACTGTGCTAACTAGTCTTTTTGGCAGTATGTGCTCATCGTTTCAGGGAGTACTGTGCTAACTAGTCTTAGGCAGTATGTGCTCACCCCATATAGATGAAGACTGGGGCCTAGAACTCTCGTCCTTATTCATGGTAACTAGTGCATTCAACTGGGTGTGCCATCGCCTGGTCCCAGTGAATGTCTTTTTCATATCTCAAAATATTCTCTGTATTGTCATTTTAATTTCAGTTTTTTAATTTTATTATTTTATTTTATTTTATTTCTTTATTCTCTTTTTTGTTGCCTTTGTTGTTTGTTATTGTTGTAGTTATTATTATTGTTGCCGTTGTTGTTGGATAGGACAGAGAGAAATGGAGAGAGGAGGGGAAGACAGAGAGGAGGAGAGAAAGACAGACACCTGCAGACCTGCTTCACCACCTGTGAAGCGACTCCCCTGCAGGTGGGGAGCCGGGGCTCGAACCGGGATCCCTACATCGATCCTTGTGCTTTGCGCCACCTGCGCTTAACCCGCTGCGCTACAGCCTGACTCCCTGTATTGTCATTTTAAAAGACGCTTTCTTCTCCTGTTACACGCATATGTCATGAGCGAATCTGTAGTCAGTATCTCTGTTTGTAAGCATTTACCCACACAACCTCATTTCCTTAGGTCTTTCTACAAATAATTGTTGTATCCAAGTGTGTGACATGTTTTTTGTTGTTATCATTACCAAATACCTTCAGTTACACTCAGAGTAAATATATTCAGCCAGCCATATATAAATACTGTTTTTTTTCTCTTTAACTTTACCAGTACTTGGTATTATTATTATTTTTTAAATCTGTTAGATTACCAAGTAGAAAATTGTATATTATTTTAATTTGCATTTCTTTGATTAAACTTTTTTTGTTTGGCTTTTATGACTAAATCCTAGATTTTGTCCATTTTCTTTCTTTCTTTCTATCTTGATTAGCTAACACACTGAAGATAAAAAAGCCTGTATAGACTGGGCTGCTCTTGTCTCAGACACCCTCCAAAGGAAAGTGGGGATTAGTGCGTGCGACCTGGACCTCTAGACTGCAGCTACTAGCAGGAGCTCTGACACACGTGAAGGCTTGAGACAGGCTCCGCTAGCCTCTCACAGGAAGAGTTAGTTATCAGAACCAAAGTATTACGTATCAAGGCACAGAAAAAAAATTAATTTCTACTTAAAAGATATTTATTTATTCCCTTTTGTCGCCCTTGTTGTTTTATTGTTGTAGTTATTATTGTTGTTGATGTCGTCATTGTTGGATAGGACAGGGAGAAATGGAGAGAGGAGGGGAAGACGGGGAGAGAAAGACAGACACCTGCAGACCTGCTTCATTGCTGGTGAAGCAGGTCCTTACACGGGTTTGTGAGCTCAGCTACCGCCCCCCCCCCCCGTCATTTTCCACCCCTCCCCCTCGACTTCATCCCCATATACTGCCAGCTAACCAGCTCTACGCTGCAGCTTCAGCACTGTGGCTTTATCCCCCTGTTTTTACTGCATCACCAGAGAACGAACCGAGGGCTTTTAAAGTACAGGAGAGAATAAAGACCGCGCCGCCTGTGGGCTGCTTGCGCGCTGTTCATGGCGTCAGACCCATGACAAGGCACTCGCTCTACAGCTGAGCCACCTCCAGCCCCAGCTAGCTCTCCTTTCTCTCGGCATAACTGGTTACATGCTCTCCACATCTAGACCTGGCTTGAAGTTGGTGCGTGCAGAACCCTGTTCTTCAGGAGACCAGTCTACAGACATAGTGGCAAGAGCAGGCTGAGCACACTGGGAATCCAGGGTCAGTCTTGAGCTTGGAGTAGAAGTACATTTTCACATCTGAAACTAGTGCTAACTGACAAATCTCCTTCCTTAGTGAGTCATAATGGTATCTTTTTTTTTTTTTTTTTTTTTTTTACCAGAGCACTGCTCAGCTCTGGCTTATGGTGGTGTGGGGGGATTGAACCTGGAACTTTGGAGCCTCAGGCGTGAGAGTCTCTTTGCATAGCTATCTAACCCTCCGCCCCCCCCTTTTTTTTGGCCTCCAGGGTTATTGCCGGGGCTTGATGCCTACACTGTGAATCCACTGCTCCTGGAGGCCATTTTCCCCATTTTGTTGCCATTGCTGTCATTGTTTGTTAGGACAGAGAGAGAGATTGAGAGAGGAGGGGAAAACGGGGAGAGAAAGACAGACAGACCTGCTTCACCACCTGTGAAGCGACTCCCCTGCATGTGGGGAGCCGGGGGCTCGAACCGGGATCCTGACACTGGTCTGTGCGCTTTGCACCACGTGCACTTAACTCACCTGGCCCCCAATAATAATGGTATCTTAACACCAGCAATATCCCAGGTTTGATGAAACACAGAAATGTTAGTAGCACTATTTAGTACTTGCTGAGCACATAACTGTTTGCAGGTTATTTTCCTAGGTGCTTTGGCTGTAGTTTCTCATCTCCTTCTTACCAGAATCCTGAGGACGTAAGATGAAAAAAAAGTAGATGGGGAAAAGTAGCCCGGCTACTAAGTGACCGAGCTGAGGCTGGAGGCCAGCAGCAAAACAAAGCTGCTCTCCCAGCCTGCCCCCACTCACAGCTTCTTCATAACAGTCTTTTTCCTTCTTTAAGGCATCGTTGGCTTCACTGTATGACTGATGATCCTCCGACAACAAAGCCACCTACTGTCCGTAAATTCATCTGGACAAACCATAAATTCAACGTGAGCGGCACGCCAGAACAATACGTCCCTTACTCCACCACTAGAAAGAAGATCCACGAGTGGGTCCCACCGACAACACCTTACAAGTGAAGACAGTGGAAACAATGTAGACATGTAAAGTATGGGACTCTCCGAGCACCTCTACATTTCCTGCTGACTGTTAATCTGATTAAAATGGTTAGATTGTGCGGTGTCTGTCTGTCGTGCCTTCTTGCCCTTAACTTTGTCATGCTTAGCTGCAGAATAGAATAATAGAATCGTACCGATCTGACACTCGAATCGAGGTTGGGTGTCTGTTTGGTTTATAGTCAGTTACCTCTTAGGCCAGTGGTGGTGTTGATGCTTCATGCCCTGCCTTGCTACCATAGTTGATTGATGGGGTTGGGGGGGGACGGGGGTCTAAAGCCAGTCTGAGCCAAAGAAAGTTGCTCCTGGGAGGTTGAAACTTGAGTCAGTGGAAAGGCATAAGAGGCTAGGAGTCAGATACGTGTGGCTTTTGTGATCGCTTTCTAAGGAGAAGGTTATCAGAGATTTCTTCCTCCTTCCTTCATTCTTGCAGTTTACTCGCATCAGTGAGCGATCACTAGGGTCCCTGTTTATAAATGTTGTGAAGTATGTCTGCTGCTAGCTGGAAGAGTACTCTACTCTTGAGTCCTCTAAGGACAGTAAAGCACAACTCCCAGCAGTAAGAAATTTTAAATGCCTTTTATCGCGTGTCTTAAGTTGAAGGAAATACTACCTTGGACTCTGTATCAAGTCCCTGACTAGATGATCAGAAACTTGAAAAGAGCAGCCTTGGGAGTCGGGTGGTAGCGCAGTGGGTTAAGCGCACGTGGCGCAAAGCGCAGGGACCAGCGTAAAGCGCCTGGTTCGAGCCCCCGGCTCCCCACCTGCAGGGGAGTCGCTTCACAGGCGGTGAAGCAGGTCTGCAGGTGTCTGTCTTTCTCTCCCCCACCTCTGTCTTCCCCTCCTCTCTCCATTTCTCTCTGTCCTATCCAACAACAACAACAATAATAATAACTACAACAAAAAAGCAACAAGGGCAACAAAAGGAAATAAATAAATAAATAAATAAAAATAAAAAAAAAGAAAAGAGCAGCCTTGAGAATTGGTGTGAAGTAGAAACCACAGCAAAAAGCTGTTGATTTGAAACTACAGAAGACCTTCAATAACAACACCATTCTGAAAAGTCAGAATAAAAATGGAGGGATCATTCTCCTCAACTTCAAACTGTGCTACGGAGTGACATTAGTCCAAACAGTGTGGTGTTAGGATAAAAACAGACACATAAATCAGTGGGACAGAGTTGAGAGCCCAGAAATGATGTACACGTATTTAGGACCAAAACTAGGAACCTGCAAGGGATGTTTCTTCAATAAGTGGTTTTGGGAAAACTGGACAGTCAAATGCAAAAGAATAAAATTAAAGTCTGTCTCAAACCATAATCGTAAATTAATTCAAAATGGATTAAAGACTTGCATGTCATATACGAAATAAAAATATATAGAAGAAAACCAACAAATTTCTCTGTCAATCTTAGGCATGTCTTTCAGGGCTTGATTTCAACAGCCAAGGAAGAAGCCACAGTAGAAATAAGCAGGACCGTGTCAAACTCTAAGAAGCTCCTGCACAACAAAGAGATTCATAAAAAGGCGCCCTGCTGAGTAGAAGATATTTGCAAATTTTACATCTGATCAGGAATACATTTCCAACATATATACAGAGAACTCAGGAAACTCAACAACAACATATAAGGGCCTGGGAAGTGGTTCACGCCTTCCGCTTGTGAGACCCTGCGTCTGAGCTCGGTCACTACCTTCAGGCAGCAGCATGGTGGGGCTCTGATGTTTCTCTGCCTCTCTCTCTTTAAAAGAAACACAAGTGAAATAACTGGACTAGAGGACCACTCACCAGTAGTGCTAAATCTGTAGGAGACTCCAGGTGCATTCCCTGACATCTTGAAAGAGGGGTGAACAGAATTAAGCAAAGGCTGGGGGGCGGGGGGGGGGGGGTAGCTTTTAGTATTAATGGCGTCTGCCATGGAGAAGCCTAAGTTGACTATAGCGGGGTCATGATTGATGTTCCTTCCTTAGAGAACATGACCTTGTCTTGTGGAAAAATGCCATCTTTTCTTTTCTTTTCTTTTCTTTTTTTTTTTTTTTCCTTTTTGGATCTTCATAGGACAAAGAGACCTGGAGAGAGGAGGAGAGGGGAGGGGAGATAGGGATAGAGACAGAGAGACACCTGCAGACCTGCTTCACCACTCGTGAAGCTTTCCCCCTCCAGGTGGGGACTGGGGTCTTGAGCCTAGGACTTTGTGCACCATAAGTTGTGTTCTTAACTAGGTGTGCCACTGTCTTTTCCCCCCCTCCTTGTTATTTTTTTAAAATCTTGGTTTTTTTTACCAGAGCACTGCTCAGCTCTGGCTCACGGTGGTGCTGGGGATTGAACCTGGGACCTCAGAGCCTTAGGCATGAAAGGCTCTTTGCATAATCATTGTGCCGTGTCCCCAGCCCACCTCCCGAGAAAGATTTGATCTAAAAATTTTTTATTTTTCCCTTTTGTTGCCCTTGTTGTTTTTCATTGTTGTTGTAGTTATTGTTGATGTCATTGTTGTTGGATAGGACAGAGAGAGATGGAGAGAGGAGGGGAAGACAGAGGGGGAGAGAAAGACAGACACCTGCAGACCTGCTTCACTGCCTGTGAAGCTACTCCCCTGCAGGTGGGAGCCGGGGGCTCGACCCAGGATTCTTTCGCCGGTCCTTGCGCTTTGTGCCACATGCACTTAACTCGCTGTGCTACCGCCGGACTCCTGAAAGATTTTTTTTAATGGTTTATTTTATTTTCTTGTACATGTATGAAGCTTCCTCTTGGTGGGGGGGGGACTTGAACCCAGATCTTTGTACATAGTAACGTGGGTGAGCCACCACACAGCCCCCAAATACCATCCTGGGGCCAGGCGGTGGAGCCCTGGTTGAGCATACATGTTACCATGCACAAGGACCCATGTTCAAGCCCCTCCACCCATCTGCAGTGGGGAAGCTTCCTTAGTGGTGAAACAGTGCTGCAGGCGTCTCTGTCTCTCCTTCTCAATTTCTCTGCTTCTGTCATAAATGAACAAATTATTATTTTGGAAAATGCCATCCTGCAGGAACTCTGGATGTGAGATCTTTTGACAAGCACCCATCATTTACCATTAAGTCCTGCACTGTGAGTTCGGAGCCCAGAGAATTGCAAGCAAGACTGTTGTGTTGGAATGCTGCTTGCCCGACAGACCCGAGTGTTTGCACGGTTGAGGTGTTCGTTTATTTTTGTCAGAAAGCTGTTGCTTGTCCCATTTCCCTTACTGTCCCCAATTCTAAATTAATTAATTTTCTATTGGTGGAAAGCTCTACTGTCTCTCTCTTTTTCTTTGTTCTTAGTAATTTGTATTGCTGTCTAGAAGACATTGTGTATATTTTTCAGATAATCCGCACATGCATACAGCATCTATTTATTTATTTAAATGAAGGAGAGATACGGGGAGACACCAGAGCCCTGCTCAGCTCTGGAATATGGTGGTACTGGGGACTGAACCTGGGACCTGAGGTGCCTCGGGCATGAAAGTCTTCTGAGAACCATTATGCTGTCTCCCCAGCCCCATGTATTTACTTTGTAAATATCAATCACGTGGTCTGGGAGATGGCGCAGTGGATAAAGCGTTGAATTCTCAACCAAAAGGTACCTGAGTTCAATCCCCAGCAACACGTGCCAGAGTGATGTCTGGTGGTTTTTCTCTCTTCTATCTTTCTTATTTTTTTTTTTTTTTTTAAGACAATTTTTTTTTAAATATTTATTTTATTTATTTATTCTCCTTTTGTTGCCCTTGTTGTTTTATTGTTGTAGTTATTATTGTTGTTGTCATTGTTGGATAGGACAGAGAGAAATGGAGAGAGGAGGGGAAGACAGAGAGGAGGAGAGAAAGATAGACACCTGCAGACCTGCTTCACCGCCTGTGAAGCAACTCCCCTGCAAGTGGGGAGCCGGGGTTCGAACCGGGATCCTTTCTCTTCTATCTTTCTCATGAATGAGTAAATAAACTTAAAAATAGGGGGTCGGGTAGTAGCGCAATGGGTTAAGTGTACATGTCGAGAAGCTCAAGGACCCACTTAAGGATCTGGTTCGAGCCCCTGGTTCCCCACCTGCAGGGGAGTCGCTTCACAGGCGGTGAAGCAGGTCTGCAGGTGTCCGTCTTTCTCTCCCCCTCTCTGTCTTCCCCTCTTCTCTCTGTCCTATCCAAAAACAACAATATAACAAGATAAACAACAAGGGCAACAAAATTGAAAAAATGGCCTCCAGGAACAGTGGATTTGTAGTGCAGGCACCGAGCCCCAGCAATAACCTTGGAGTCCAAAATAATAATAATAATAATAAAATACAAATAAAAAATGTCAATCACTGTGCATCGCTTTCTTTATTTGTGGAGATACAGTCTCACATCTCCCCGAGATAGGCATGTTAAGCACATCTCCCCTACCACATCTCACCTACCGCACTGCTTCACCACTTGGAAAACTTCCCCCCTGCAGTAGGGACCTGGGACGTGAACCCAGGTTCTTACACTGTAGTGTGTACACTCAACCAGATGTGCCTGGCTCCAGCCCCTGTCTCTATGTAATAAATAAATGAAATATTAAAAAAGAACTGTAAATTTTTAAGTTATATTATCTTTATTTTTCAACCAGAACACTGCTCAGCTCTAGCTTATGGTGGTGCGGGGGAATGAACCTGGGACTTCAGAGCCTCAGCCATGGGAGTCTGTTTGCATAACCATTATGCTGTCTACCCCCACATGCCCCTCCCTTTTGAGTACCTGGAAGATTCCTGGTCTGTCTGACTGTCACGTTTTCACTTGTGGTCTTTTGTAGCACCGGGGCTGCCTTGCCTTCATTTCTTGTTGGTCAGTTTGCTCATGGATTTTATGTTGAGATTTCTTTCAGGGCTCAAGAATTAGCATCTGTTTCATTCTGCACACTGCAAATGTGCCTGCTCTTTTTTGAGAACAGTTTAAGAAGTTGATGTCTTTGCCTAGCTGCATGGGAGATTTATAAAAAATGAATGACTCTATAATCATCTCCAAACTCTCCCTCCTTAGACTCTTAATTTAGACATCTTGTTTTATTCTCTCTAGCATTGCCGAGTCAGCAAAACAGCATGGCCGACTGGAAAGAGTTCATCCCACACCCCCCCCCCCACACACACACACACACACACACACACGCCAACTGGAAAAAGAGTTCATCCCACACCACACACACACACACACACACACACACACACGCCAACTGGAAAAAGAGTTCATCCCACACCACACACACACACACCCGCCAACTGGAAAAAGTTCATCTCACACCACACACACACACACACACACACACACACACACACACACACACACACGCCAACTGGAAAAAGAGTTCATCCCACACCGCACACACACACACACACCCGCCAACTGGAAAAAGTTCATCTCACACCACACACACACACACACACACACACACACACACACACACACACACACGCCAACTGGAAAAAAGAGTTCATCCCACACCACACACACACACACACACACACGCCAACTGGAAAAAGAGTTCATCCCACACCACACACACACACACACACCCACCAACTGGAAAAAGTTCATCTCACACCACACACACACACACACACACACACACACACACACACGCCAACTGGAAAAAGAGTTCATCCCACACCACACACACACACACACACACACACACACACACACGCCAACTGGAAAAAGAGTTCATCCCACACCACACACACACACACACACACACACACACGCCAACTGGAAAAAGAGTTCATCCCACACCACACACACACACACACACCCGCCAACTGGAAAAAGTTCACCTCACACCACACACACACACACACACACACGCCAACTGGAAAAAGAGTTCATCCCACACCACACACACACACACACACACACACACACACACACGCCAACTGGAAAAAGAGTTCATCCCACACCACACACACACACACACCCGCCAACTGGAAAAAGTTCATCTCACACCACACACACACACACACACACACACGCCAACTGGAAAAAGAGTTCATCCCACACCACACACACACACACACACACACACACACACGCCAACTGGAAAAAGAGTTCATCCCACACCACACACACACACACACACACGCCAACTGGAAAAAGAGTTCATCCCACACCACACACACACACACACACCCGCCAACTGGAAAAAGTTCACCTCACACCACACACACACACACACACACGCCAACTGGAAAAAGAGTTCATCCCACACCACACACACACACACGCCAACTGGAAAAAGTTCATCCCACACCACACACACACACACACCCGCCAACTGGAAAAAGTTCATCTCACACCACACACACACACACACACACACACACACACACACGCCAACTGGAAAAAGAGTTCATCCCACACCACACACACACACACACACACACACACACACACACACACACGCCAACTGGAAAAAGAGTTCATCCCACACCACACACACACACACACACCCGCCAACTGGAAAAAGTTCATCTCACACCACACACACACACACACACCAACTGGAAAAAGAGTTCATCCCACACCACACACACACACACACACACACACACACACGCCAACTGGAAAAAGAGTTCATCCCACACCACACACACACACACACACGCCAACTGGAAAAAGAGTTCATCCCACACCACACACACACACACACACCCACCAACTGGAAAAAGTTCATCTCACACCACACACACACACACACACACACACACACACACGCCAACTGGAAAAAGAGTTCATCCCACACTGCACACACACACACACACCTGCCAACTGGAAAAAGTTCATCTCACACCACACACACACACACACACACACACACACACACACACGCCAACTGGAAAAAGAGTTCATACCACACATACATACACACACACACACACACACGCGCGCGCGCGCCAACGGGAAAAAGAGTTAATCCCACACCACACACACACACACACATGCGCACACCAACTGGAAAAAGAGTTAATTCCACACCACACACACACACACACACACACACACACACACGCCAACTGGAAAAAGAGTTCATCCCACACCACACACACACACACACATAGACACACACGCCAACTGGAAAGAGTTAATCCCACACCACACACACACACTCACATACACTCTCACACACACATACACACACACACACACACACACACACACCCGCCCCTCATGCCCACAAGCCACGAGGCCTTCAGCAGCATCTAGGCACTCCCTCGGTCTCCAACTCCACCCTCTCCCTGTAGCTGTCAGAGCATCTGCGGGAAAGTAGCCTCTGTTGGTGGCAGCAGCATCATCACCAGCCTTTATCTATCTTAGTAGAATCACAGGCAAAAGATCCCAAACCTAACATTTGCTTTTGTTTACTTACCTTTGCTGTTAGGGTTATTGCTGGGCCTTGATGCCTGCACACTGAATCCCCTGCTCCTTGTAGCCATTCCTCCCTCCCTCCGTCCCTCCCCTCCTTCCTCTTTCCTTTTCTGATAGAGACAGAGTAGAGAGGGTGGAAGAAAGAGACACAGCCGCAGCGCTGCACCACGACAGTGAGGCTTTCACCACTGCAGGTGGGGACCTGCGGCTTCAATCTGGGCCCACCCAGCACTCTGCCTGCAGCACCACTCAGCCTTCCAAACCCAACATTGAAAAATAAGATAATACACCGTACTTTCAGTTCTTTTTTTAATATTTGGTTACTTATTACGTAGACACAGAAAGTGAGAGGGAAGGGGGATGTAGGGAAGGGGAGAGACAGAGAGCACTGCAGCACTGCTTGTGAAGTTTCTCCCTGCAGGTGGTGACCAAAGGCTTGAACCCTGGTCCTTGAGCATGGTAATTTACAGTTCTTATAAAAATGATCAATTTTAAACTGTTTTGCTATAAGTTATTTAAAATAAATAGAATCATATAAATACAGTTTGCTCTACTAAACCATATACTGTCGTATAGATGGAATGACTTAGAGAAATTTTAAGTTACTATATTCACTATTGGTTTATGTTTTACTGAAAACTCAATTTGAAATTACTGATTTAGATTTTTTGATTAATTCCCTTTTGTTGCCTTTTTTAAACTGTTGTAGTAATTTTTTTTTTTTACCAGAGCTCTGTTCAGCTCTGGCTTATGGTGGTGCGGGGGTTTGAACCTGGAACTTTGGAGCCTCAGGCAGGAAAATATGTTTACATAACCATTATGCTATCTACCCATTACCTCTGATTTAAAATCTTCAGTAATTGAATAATTATATTTGAAAACAACAAAGTTTTCAAATATTGTTATAATTGCCTTTTTTTTTTTTTTTTGCATCCGGGGTTATCACTGGGGTTTGGTGCCTGCACTACTGCTCCCAGAAGACATTTTTTCCTTTTGTTTTGACAGAAATGAGAGGTGAGTGGGAAATAGGGAGAGAGAAAGACACCTGTAGACCTGCTTCTCTGCTTCTGAAGCCACTCCCCCTGTAGGTGGGAATGGGGGCTCGAACCCCTGCCCTTAGCGCATGGTGTGTGGTGGTGATGTGGCGCTTAACCAGGTGCCACCGCCTGGCCCCCATGGTTGACTTTTTTTTAACAAAAAATATTTATTCCCTTTTGTTGCCCTTGTTTTTCATTGTAGTAGTTGTTGTTATGTCGTCGTTGTTGGGTTGGACAGAGAAATGGAGAGAGGAGGGGAAGACGGGGAGAGACAGACAGACACCTGCAGACCTGCTTCACCGCCTGTGAAGCGACTCCCCTGCAGGTGGGGAGCCGGGGGCTCCAACCGGGATCCTTATGCCGGTCCTTGCGCTTTGCGCCACCTGCGCTTAACCCGCTGCTCTACCACCCGACTCCCCATGGTTGACTTTTTAACTTGACTTATTTTATTCGATAGGACAGAGAGAGGGAAAGGGTGGCAGAAAGAGAGTTCACTGGGTAGGGTGTGCGCCTTGCCGTGCGTGGGACTTGGGTTTTAGCACCACATAGGAGCTCTACAGCGTGGAGAGGAAGTTCCATTATTGTGCAGTTTCTCCCACCTCTGTCTCCATCTGAATGAAAAGGCAGCCCAGGACTGGTGACATCATGTGTGCAACAGCCCTGGCTTTGAAGAAAAGAAAAAAAATAATAAAAAGAGTAAAAAAGGGGAGGTATAAACATCCTTTATAAAACAAATGTCCTGAGGATATAAGGAAAATAGTAATAGTGGTCTGGGAGAGGCACGGTGGGTAAAGCTTTGGACTCTCAAGCGTGAGGTCCTGAGTTCAATCCCCAGCAGCACATGTGCCAGGGTGATGTCTGTCTGGCTCTTATTCTATCTTTCTCATGAATAAATAAACAAAATCTTTTTTTTAAACAAAATCTTTAAAAACAAGCAACAAGAATAATAAACAACCCCTCCCCTGACAAATCAATAGAACTTTAGTATTCTTCAGTTACTAGCTGGCTGACAACCAAATGCTTTCCAGACCCATGGAGGAGAAGATGGGAGCTGTTTTATTTTTAGGAGATAGTATTAGTGTTTTTCTTTCTTTTTTAAAATATTTTATTTATTTATTTTCTCTTTTGTTGTCCTTGTTGTTTTTCGTTGTTGTTGTAGTTATTATTGTTATTGATGTTGTTGTTGTTGGATAGGACAGAGAGAAATGGAGAGAGGGGGAGAGAAAGACACCTGCAGACCTGCTTCACCGCCTGTGAAGAGACTCCCCTGCAGGTGGGGAGCCGGGGGCTCTAACCGGGATCCTTACGCTGGTCCTTGGCATTGCGCCATATGCACTTAACCCGCTGCACTGCTGCCGGCTCCCAGAAATCTTTTATTTAATGTAGAAAGGAAGGAAGGAGATGAAGGAAGAAAGGAAACAAGGAAGGTAGGAAGGAAGGGTTGATATATATGGAGAACAATATGTTCTATTGAACAGACTAACTCAACAAAAATGTGAATCTGGGATCGGAGGTCCGTCTGTAAGAATATGAGTTCTATCCTTCCCTGATTATTGAATTTTCTTCAACTGTGAAAGAAGAGGGGATATTTGAATTCATATTTATACCTAAAGGAGCAGCAAGTTGGGAAGTGGCATTTGATTCACATGACTAATCCCTTAGCACCGCTGCCCACCCCCAGCCCCCCAAGAGCACTCTAATGACATCTCAAACAATTGAATGGGAATCTTCTGACATCGCTGCTGCTTTCACAGTAATGAGAAGTCAGAAAAAGCCCAAGCTGGCTGTAATTCTAAAGGATGAATGGATGCTCATGGTGTATCCTAGCAACAGCAGAAAAGAAATAAACATCAAGAGGCACAGCTGAAGTAACCTAGCCCAGCCCGTGGGCTGCCGAGATGCTGCAAAGAGGAACAGGGGCCACAGGCTGGAGCTGGGCGAAAGCTGGTCATGGGAGTCGGATGGTAGCACAGCAGGTTAAGCGTACATGGGTATAAGGATCCCGGTTCGAGCCCCCGGCTCCCCACCTGCAGGGGAGTCACTTCACGGCAGTGAAGCAGGTCTGCAGGTGTCTTTCTCTCCCCCTTTCTGTCTCCCACCTCCTCTCTCCATTTCTCTACCCTATCTAACAATGACGACATCAATAATAACTACAACAATAAAACAAGGGCAACAAAAGGGAATAAATAAATAAATTTTTTTTAAAAAAATCTGGTCTCATAAAATGTCCCAAGTTACTGCTCTCAAAGTCCAGATTTGGATGCCAGCCCAAACCAGAGAAAAACCTTTACATCTGCAAAAAACAGAAGGTCATAGAAGGCTGCCAGATAAATCCCTCTAGTTACATAGGCCACTTATTCTTATCAAGTCATACAATACTAAGAAAAACACTAATACTGGGAGTCGGGCTGTAGCTCAGCGGGTTAAGCGCAGGTGGCGCAAAGCACAAGGTCGTCATAAGGATCCTGGTTCGAGCCCCCGGCTCCCCACCTGCAGGAGAATCATTTCACAGGCGGTGAAGCAGGTCTGCAGGTGTCTGTCTTTCTCTCCCCCTCTCTGTCTTCCCCTCCTCTCTCCATTTCTCTCTGCACTATCCAACAACAACGGTTGCAGCAACAGCAACAAAAGATACCTTCCAGGAGCAGTGGATCCATAATGCAGGCACTGAGCTCCAGCGATTTTTTTGCCTGGAGGCAAAAAAAAAAAAAGAGATTTATTTATTACATCTGAGAAAGCTTAGTGTGAGAAAAGGAAAGTGTGGCTGACCAGAATCCCACTCTGGCACATGTGGCACTGGGATTGAACTGGACCTTAGGCATACAGGACTGGTGCTTTACCAGGTGAGCTATTTTCCTGGTCAGACTTGTTCTGCTCTGCTTCAACACTCTTGGATCAGTACGCACCCCTTAAAATTTCCATAGAAAAAGACTCACAGGGAGTCGGGCGGTAGTGCAGCGGGTTAAGTGCACGTGGCACAAAGCGCAAGGACCGGCTTAAGGATCCCGGTTCGAGCCCCCGGCTCCCCACCTGCAGGGGAGTCGCTTCCCAGTCGGTGGAAGCAGGTCTGCAGGTGTCTGTCTTTCTCTCCCCTCTCTCTCTGTCTTCCCCTCCTCTCTCCATTTCTCTCTGTCCTATCCAACAACGAACAACATCAACAACAATAATAGCTACAACAACAATAAAAAGACAACAAGGTCAACAAAAGGGAAAATAAATAAAATTTTAAAAAGAAAAAGACTCACAATCGACATTCTAGTGCCTAGCAGACACTGATGATGCAACAGATGGTCTTACATTTCAAAAAGATTCTCAATCTGGAAATTAACATCAGATGCTTGTAAACCTCCTTCTCTGCTCTGTTTTCACGCTGGTTTTCCCCCTGCTCCCTACTGTGAACTGTTCTGTGGGGGGGGGGGTAAGAAAAATGAATCATTTCCACTTTTATTTTCCCTCCGGCTCTTTCTTTCTTCACCAGAGCTCAGCTGATTGAACCCAGGACTTCAGAGACCTCAGGCATGAGAGTCTGTTGTGCCAAAGATAGCGTTACCTCCGCAGCCTTTTCATTGTTTTGAATACTGAGCAGTTTCAATGCAGAACACATCCTCAGCTCTGGGTGTATCTCAGGACCTCGCCTTGCCATCACAGAATATCGGGGTGTGGGGCGGAATCCTTTAGTCTTGAAACCACACGTGTGGGGTTCACTGTGCTCTCCAGCCTATGTGCTAGATGGTTTTCTTTCTATTCCTCTTATTTTTAAAATTTTTTTTTAATATTTTATTTTATTTATTTATTCCCTTTTGTTGCCCTTGTTGTTTTATTGTTGTAGTTGTTGTTGTTGTTGTCGTTGTTGGATAGGACAGAGAGAAATGGAGAGAGGAGGGGAAGACAGAGAGGGGGAGAGAAAGACGGACACCTGCAGACCTGCTTCACCACCTGTGAAGCGACTCCCCTGCAGATGGGGAGCCGGGGTTCGAGCCGGGATCCTTATGCCGGTCCTTGTGCTTTGCGCCACCTGCGCTTAACCCGCTGTGCTACAGCCCGACTCCCTATTTTTAATTTTTAAAACGATTTTTATTATCTTTGCTTATTGGATAGAGACAGTTAAAAAATTGAGAGAGAAGGGGGCGATAGGGAGAGACAGAGAGACACCTGCAGCCCTGCTTCACCACCTGGGAAGCTTCCCTCCTGCAGGCGGGGACCAGACTCAGGTCCTTGAGCGCTGTAACATGTGCCCTCAACCAGATACGCCACCACCCTGCCCCTCTTTCTTTCTTTTTTTAAATACTTTTATTTATTATTGGATAGGGACAGATAAATTTAGAGGAGGAGGGGGACAGAGAGGGAGAGACAGACAGACACCTGCAGACCTGCTTCACCACTTGTGAAGCTTTCTTCGTGCACGTGGGGACCAGGGGCTTGAACCTGGGACCTTGCACACTGTAACGTGTGCGCTTAATCAGGTGCCTCATCACCACCTGACCCTGATGTTTTTCATGTCAGTATCTCATTAAATCCTCCCAGGTACCCTGTAAGCCAGTGCTATTCTTGTCCAACTTTCAAATGAGGAAGCAGAAACAGGAAGATAAGTGTGTCCAGGCACACTCAGCAGGCTGACACTGAACTCAAGACCATGTATTCTGGTCACTGCTAGAAAGGGACCCGAGCCCAGAGACTCAACACGCCGACCTTTCAGAGCTGCTGTTAGCCCTGGCCTTTTGATCATTTAGTGAGAGACAACCAAGCTCAACATTATATTGTGTTATTTCCTCTCTCTGTCACTATCAACTGAACAGAGTTCCTGGCCAGGACAGACTTATATAAGAGTTAAAAAAAAAAAAAATAGAACTCTCAGGGCTGGGTGGCCGGGTGCACACGTTACCATGCGTGAGGTTCAGGGTCCTAACTCCCATCCCCACCTGCAAGGAAGAAGCTTCTAAATGATGGGGCAGTGCTATAGTTCTCTCTCTCTCTCTCCCTCTCCCTCTCCCTCTCCCTCTCCCTCTCCCTCTCCCTCTCCCTCTCTCTCTTCCTCTCTCTCTCTCGTAAGGTTATTTTTAAAACTTTTTTTTAAAGATTTTATTTATTCATGAGAAAGATAGAAGGAGAGACAGAGAAAGAACCAGACATCACTCTGGTACATGTGCTGCCGGGGATCCAACTCAGGACCTCATGCTTGAGAGTCCAGTGCTTTATCCATTGGGCCACCTCCTGGACCACAGTTATTTAAAATTTTTTCTTAAAAAAAAACTATTTTACTTGACAGAAATTGAGAGGGAAAGGCAGGTAGAGAGGGAGTGAGACAGACACCTGCAGCTTCGCTTCAGCACTTGTGAAGCCCTGGCCTTGGGGACCGAGGCTCCCACCTCAGTCTTTATGCCCTGTAATGTGTGCACTTAACCAGCATGTGGCCCCTATTCCCTCCCTCTCTTTCCTCTCCTCCTCTCTCACTTCTCACTCTATAAGACAAAGAAAGAAATAGAACTATCTCCCAGGATTTAAATATTGGAAGATTTCACATTATAGTCTAGGTTTCTGCTTTTTCCTGGGGGAGTGTCAGGGTTTTCTTTAAAAAATATTTATTTATTCCCTTTTGGTGCCCTTGTTGTTATTATTGATGTCGTTGTTGTTGGACAGGACAGAGAGAAATGGAGAGAGGAGGGGAAGACAGAGAGGGGGAGAGAAAGACAGACACCTGCAGACCTGCTTCACCACCTGTGAAGAGACTCCCCTGCAGGTGGGGAGCCGGGGCTCCAACCGGGATCCTTATGCCGGTCCTTGTGCTTTGCACCACGTGCGCTTAACCTGCTGCGCTACCACCCGACACCCAGGAAGTCAGTTTTTAACACTGGACTTTTTGTTCCCTTGGCAATAATCTTCTACGGCAGACTACGAGTGGACAATTCAGTCATGTTATTTGCAAGCTTCTGAGTTTCTTTTGCCTCCATTTTTGCCAAAATGTGTGCTCCAACCCAGAAGATTGGTGAACAGAACGAGGGAGGGGGACTGTGGGTTTCTGCTGCTCTTCAGAGGGCCACCGTCTTCCCAGCTTTGTGAGACCCAGAGCCTTGGGCTGGAGAGACAGCATAATGGTCATGCAAATAGATTCACGGGCCGGAGGCACTGAAGGTCCCAGGTTTAATCCCCAGCTTCACCATAAATCAGACTTGAACAACCCTCTGGTAAAAAAAAAAAAAATCAGACAAACGGGAGTCAGGCGGTAGCACAGCGGGTTAAGCACACATGGTGCAAAGCACAAGGACCGGCATAAGGATCCCGGTTCGAGCCTCCGGCTCCCCACCTGCAGGGGAGTCGCTTCACAGGCGGTGAAGCAGGTCTGCAGGTGTCTGTCTTTCTGTCCCCCTCTCTGTCTTCCCCTCCTCTCTCCATTTCTCTCTGTCCTATCCTACGACGACATCCATAATAGCTACAACAATAAAACAACAAGGGCAACAAAAGGGGAAAAAAAAAATCTTTAAAAAAATCAGACAAACACGAGGGCTGAGCGGTAGCGCAACGGGTTAAGCACACATGGCGGGAAACGCAAAGACATGCGCAAGGATCCTGGTTCGAGCCCCTGGCAGGTCTGCAGGAGTCTTTCTGTCCCCCTCTGCTCTCATTTTCTCTCTGTCCTATCCAACAACAAAAAGGGAAAAATGGCCTCCAGGAGCAGTGGATTTGTGGTGCAGCCATCGAGCCCCAGCCATAACCCTGGAGGCAAAAAAAGAAAAAGAAAATCAGACAGACAGAGTCCAGAACCTGCTATTCATTTCTTTGCCTCTTTGCTGAGGACCAAAGTGAAGTAACAGGCTTGTTGCTGAAGCGAGGGCAGCCACTGGGCGGCCGCACTTAGAGAAGGTGGCAGAAAGTGACCATCTCCTGAAACCCGGTGGGAGACTGTGGACCAAGATGCCCTCCAGGGCCAAATGTAGCCTCCTTTCCAAGGAGGTAAAGAAGAAAAACCCACCTGGGGATGAGGGAAAAAGACTGGCCTCTCACTGTGGTGGGAGAATCTATAGATTCGTGAGCTACTTCTCCCGGGAGCAGGAGCATTCCGTCTCCAGGCCTCCACACACTCAGTGGGATGTAGCGGCTTCTGGAATTGATCTTATTTAGATGTTGAGTCGCTGGGAGTAAGGGAGCCCAAAGGGCTGGGCCTGCCCCCCCGCCCCCCGAGTTTTCCTCGCAGTGCTAATTGGCACCAGGTCTGTCTGTCCGTGCTCACTCGGTCACACGTGCATCTGTGCCTGTCTCTTTTCTGTACCTCACTCCACCGAGGACTCAACAGAATAACAAAACACCTAGAGAAAGAAAAAGAAATGCCTTTTTGAAGATTTGCTGATGTAATAGGTAAAGATTTTTAATGAAAAAGATCTCTGTTCTATCTTCTTATTGTAAAAAAAAAAAAACCAATATCTAAATACTGTCAAAGATATAAACAGGAAAAAGGATTCAGAAGATTAATTCATGCATCTGGGGAGTGGAGCACGTGTTGCATGTGTGTGAGGATCCATCAGGTCCAGTCTCTCTCTCACCTATCAAGTAAAACCTTTGGGAAAAAAAAAAGAATAATTCATGATTCCACTGCCCAGAGGAAACCGCCAGAAATCTCTTTTTCTCCTCATTCTTTCTATACAAAATGTCAATGTTTTAGTCTTTTCTAAAAGTGTGATAATCAACTTCCTGCTGCTTTCCAACTTGGCTTTTTTTTTTTAATTGACAGTCAGTTATGAACATCATGCAAAGTTAATGTGCTTCCCCTCCAGCACTATTCGAAATGAATAGAATTCCATAGCGGGGTACATCATGATTTATTTAAGCAATCGCCTCATTACCAGCCCGCACTGCGCAATGTGATGTTACAGTTTAACTACGGGGTCGAGAACTTTATTGATTTCAGGTACAGCTGTTGATTCACCGGCCTCTGCAGCGAATCAAGGACAAGTCGTCCAGGAGGGAAAGACTGTCATCTGCTTTGTGGTTCTCTGGTCAGCACAGAACACTGGCTCGCCAAGCTCTGCAGCTTGTTCGGGGTTCTAACTGGCCTGCTCTGGCTTTCTTAATTTTCTCTTCCTGAACGGGGGTGATTCTTTTTTAAAATTATTATTATTTTATATTTATATTTATTTTTCCCTTTTCGTTGCTCTTGTTATTTTTTTATTGTTGTTGTAGTTATTATTGTTGTGGTTATTGATGTTGTTGTTGTTGGACAGGACAGAGAGAAATGGAGAGAGGAGGGGAAGACAGAGAGGGGGAGAGAAAGACAGACACCTGCAGACCTGCTTCACCGCCTGTGAAGTGACTTCCCTGCAGGTGGGGTGCTGGAGCTCGAACCAAGATCCTTACTCTGGTCTTTGCGCTTCACAGCCACTTGCACTTAACGCGCTGCGCTACTGCCAGACTCCCTCAAATTTTTTTTTTGCCTCCAGGGTTATCACTGGGGCTCAGTGTCTGCACTAGGAATCCACTGCTCCTAGAGGCCATTTTTCCCATTTTGTTGCCCTTTTTGTTACCTTTGTTGTTGTTGTTACTATTATTGTTCTCATTGCTGCTGTTGTTGTTGGACAGGACAGAGAGAAATAGAGGAGGGGGGGGGGAAGACAGAGAGAGGGAGAGAAAGACAGACACACCTGCAGACCTGCTTCACTGCCCTTGAAGCGGACTCCCCTGCAGAGAATCCGGGGCTTGAACCGGGATCCTCACGCGGGTCCTTGCGCTTTGCACCAGGTGCACTTAGCCCGCTGCGCTACCACCCAACCCCCCCCCCCCTTTTTTTTTTAAGCAGAAATCTCTTCCAGGAAAGAGACTCATGTAGTTCACCTGCACCTTTTTTTCTATTTTTCTGTCTGTCTGTCTGTCATCTGTTGTGGGGCCAGGACCTCACACATATGCCGCTCCTTTATTCTTGGGCCCGGTATTCTGCTTCTCCTTTAGCCAGACAGAAACACAGCAGCACAGTGCTGCGCCCCTGTGTGCTGCGGGAACTGCGAGCTGCCTTCGCGCCAGGCAGGGCGCACGGCCCACCGAGTGAGCTCCCCCGTCTTGGGTGTAGAGTGTGCCTGCGGCGGGGAGACCTACTGTCTGCCCATCCTGTTTCCTTTTCTGCACAGTAGCAATATCCTCCTTCTCTTCTTTGAAGGAAGAGGGAGGGAGGGAGGGAGGGACCATAGTGCCGCTCCACTACCCAAAGCGATTCCCCTGCTGCCCCTGATCCTCTCATGTGGTGTTGGGTGTGGAAGAGGGTCACCTCAGACCTGGTAAGGGAGAGCTGTCTCCTGGCCCCTATTTCTTTTTGTCTTCTCTTTCTTTTTCCTTCTTTCTTTTTCATTCATTCATTCATTCATTCATTCTTTCTTTTTTATATTTATTTTATTTATTTATTCCCTTTTGTTGCCCTTGTTTTTTTTTTATTGTTGTAGTTATTATTGTTGTTGTTGTTGATGTCGTCGTTGTTGGATAGGACAGAGAGAAATGGAGAGAGGAGGGGAAGACAGAGAGGGGGAGAGAAAGACAGACACCTGCAGACCTGCTTCACCGCCTGTGAAGCGACTGCCCTGCAGGTGGGGAGCCGGGGTTCGAACCGGGATCCTTATGCCGGTCCCTGCGCTTTGCGCCACCTGCGCTTAACCCGCTGCACTACAGCCCGACTCTCTCTTTCTTTCTTTCTTTCTTTCTTTCTTTCTCTCTCTCTCTCTCTCTCTCTCTCTCTCTCTCTCTTTCTCTCTTTCTTTTTTTTATTGCCCCCAGGGTTATCACTAGGGCCCAGTACAAGCACTACGAAGCCACTACTGCTGGGCAGCCATTTTTCTCTGCTAATTTTTATTAGATAGGATAGAAAGAAATTGAGAGAGGGCAGGGAGGTAGAAAGAGGGGGAGAGAAAGACAGATACCTGTAGACCTGCTTCACCACTCCTGAAGAATCCCCGCAGCAGGTGGGAGTGGGGGCTGGAACCCAGATCCTTGCGCTTGGTAATACGGGCGCCTAATTGGGTGTTCTACTGCTCGCTCCCTCACCCTTTATCTTTTCTTGTTCTTCTTCTTTTCTCTTTTTCTTTTGCCTCCAGGGTTATTGCTGGGGCTTGGTGCCTGCACTATGAATTCACTGCTCCTGGAGGCCATTTTTCCCCTTTTGTTGTCCTTGTTGTTTATTATTATTGTTGTTATTGGATAGGACAGCCTCACCACTCACAAAGCTTTCCTCTTGCAGGTGGGGACTGAGGGCTCGAACCCGGGTCCTTGTGCTTTGTAACATGTGCGCTCAACCAGGTGCGCCACCACCTGGCCCCCTTACCACAGACAGCCTAGAGTACCTCTCTCTCCCACAGGCTCCTTGCACCTCCCCTCTTTTTACAGTTGTCACCTCCCCAGTTTTTCTGTTTCCAGGAGTGGCAAAGAAAAAGGACCCAAACCCCCATCGGCCTTTCCTTCCCTTCTAGAAGGCAGACACGTGGGGCCTTTCTAATGTCCTTAGGTCGTTACTAATTACTGTGGACAAACAGGAAACCAAAATGACAAACATGAGTTGTTACCACTGGCTGCAGAAATCACAGCCTTGTGTCTGGCTCGTCCAAACTGATTAGCCCAGGGGAATTCTAGATTTTCAAGGTCTGGGGACAGGCTGAGTTCTAATCTGGTTTTCTCAATGTTGGGGGGGCAGGTGTGGGTTCCTCAAAAAGGAAAGATTTTCCTACTTGGCTTCCAAGTTATTTCCTTGTTCTCCAGGCCACTGTGCACCTATTTGGCAGATACACCATCTGCCTTTCTAGGAGAGATCGCTGATCTCAATCCTTGTAAATCCTACTCTCATATAAATGACAAAACCAAAATGACCTTTAGGACTGGGAAATAGCTCAGTGTGTAGAACAAGCCCCTTGCACTGTGTGAGACTCTGGGGTCACTCCTCAGGACCATAGCAGAACACCAAGGGGACTTCTGGGATGGTGGAATGGTGCTTTCCTGCCTCTGCCTCTCAACCCCAGCCCCCTTGGCGTGTGACATAGCATTTAAACACTGGGCCAAGGAGGCTGCTCCCCAGTATTGCACACGTGTGAGGTCCTAAATTCAGTCCTTGGTGTTGCGTTAAAAATACTGCTTAGAGGGAGTCGGGTGGTAGCGCAGCGGGTTAAGTGCACGTGGCGCAAAGGTGTAAGGATCTCGGTTCGAGCCACCAGCTCCCCACCTGCAGAGGAGTCGCTTCACAGGTGGTGAAGCAGGTCTGCAGGTATCTATCTTTCTCTCCCTCTCTCTGTCTTCCCCTTCTCTCTCCATTTCTCTCTGTCCTATCTTTTTTTTGATATTAAAAAAAATTTGTTTATTTATTTTCCCTTTTATTGCCCTTGTTTTTATTGTTGTTATAGTTATTATTGTTGTTATTGATGTCGTGTTGTTAGATAGGACAGAGAGAAATGGAGACAGGAGGGGAAGACAGAGAGGGGGAGAAAAAGATAGACACCTGCAGACCTGCTTCACTGCCTGTGAAGCGACTCCCCTGCAGGTGGGGAGCCGGGGGCTTGAACCGGGATCCTTATGCTGGTCCTTGCGCTTTGCGCCACATGCGCTTAACCAGCTGTGCTACCGCCTGACTCCCCTGTCTGTCCTATCTTACAACGATGGCATCAATAACAACAACAATAATAACTACAACAACAATAAAAAGCCAAGGGCAACAAAAGGGAAAATAAATAAAATTAAGTAAAAAAAAATACTGCTTAGAGGGCCAGGGAGATGGCACTGGAGCTGTGGCAAAACATGCTCATGCCTGAGGGTCTGAGGTTCCAGGTGCAATCCCTAGCACCACCTTGAGTCAGAGCTGAGTAGTGGCATGAAACATATACTCATTTTTTAAGTTTCAAAGTAAAAGTACCCCAGGGAGTCGGGCAGTAGCGCAGCGGGCTCAGCACACGTGGCACAAAGCGCAAGAACCAGCGTAAGGATCCCGGTTTGAGCCCCTGGCTCCCCACCTGCAGGGGAGTCGCTTCACAGGCGGTGAAGCAGGTCTGCAGGTGTCTGTCTTTCCTTCCCTCTCTGTCCTCCCCTCCTCTCTCCATTTCTCTCTGTCCTATCCAACAACGATGATATTAATAACAACAACAACAATAAAGAAATAAAACTACCCCAGTTCTCATTGGGGACTCACTTCTCCTTATGTTTAGCTGCGTTACTTAAATAGACAGGTTCTGAGCGCCACAGGGAGGGTCTGATCCACTTGCTCCAAAAAGCCCTGAGGTCCACCCACAGTGATTGGTTCACGATGGGCACGTGCTGCTCTCAAGGCCAAGGAGGCATGAGAAATGTTAGCCAACATTCTCCAGTTCTCCACCGGGACTGCAGCCTGACTCTTGTTGTCTCCTGTAACTCCCTGAAAGCTCCGTGGCATTGGCTCCTGGGAGCCCTTCTCTCTGCTCACCAGTTGTTAGTGGTGTTATATCAGGCAAGGGGCTTCGCTCCCGGGCATTCACAGAAGAAAATGGGTGGGAAGAGAAGGTGTGGCCCTAACAGTAGCCTGCTGAAATAGGGACAGGAATTTCCCAACTCTCTGTCCCTGTTCTCCTGTTCATTTCTCTCAGGGAGGTGGTTGTTTGTTTTTTTCTCCCAGACCACTGGTCAGCCCGGTTTATGGTGGTACTTGGGATTGACCCTGAGAGCTTAGTTAACCTCAAACTTAAAAGTTACTTTTTTTTAAAAGAAATTTTGTTAATATTTATTTATTTATTGCTTTTTGTTGCCCTTGTTGTTTTATTGTTGGAGTTATTGTTGATGTCATTGTTGTTGGATAGGACAGAGAGAAATGGAGAGAGGAGGGGAAGACAGAGAGGGGGAGAGAAAGACAGACACCTGCAGACCTGCCTCACCGCCTGGGAAGCAACCCCCCTGCAGGTGGGGAGCCGGGGGCTCAAAGCGGGATCCTTACGCCGGTCCTTGCACTTTGCACCATATGTGCTTAACCTGCTGTGCTACCGCCCAACTCCCAAAAATTACTTTCATAAACTGCTAGGCTATCTCCCCAGCCCTCAGGAAGCTTTTCATTAGGCAGAGAGAGAGAGAATGGGCAGGGCCAGGCAGTGGCACACCTGGTTAAGGGCACACACATTACAGGGCACAAGGACCCTGGTTCAATCCCCTGGTCCCCTCCTGCAGGGGGAAAGCTCTATGAGTGGTGAAGCAGGGCTGCAGGTGTCTCTCTGTCTCTCTCCTTCTCTACTGTCTCCTTCTCTCTCAATTTCTGTCTCTATCCAACAATAAATAAATCAAATTAAATTAAGAAGAGAAAGAATGGGCTGAGGAATGTGGGGGCTTTTCTTGGCACCATTTATGGGTTCAGACCTTGAGTTCAGTTCTGTGGACAGCTCATTGGGGATGTTTTCACAGGAGGAGTGAAAGGAGTGAGGAAAGAACTCATGAATGTGGAGGGCTCTGGCTTGGTGGCGTTTGATTGGCTTGGTTTATTATGTTAAGCACTGGGGCCTTGAGGGCATCTTTCATCTGGATGAGGAGCTCTAGATAAACATGACGAGAACTTCTGACCATCTGCAAAACAGCTTTAGGAACAATAGCAGGAAAAAAAAACAAAACACCCTGGGAAAGATTGGTTAATCATGTCTGTCAGCGGGAATGCAGCTGAGCTTTCTGTAGAAACTTGTCCGCAGTGGGAAGTCTGTTGGGTGTTCCACTTTCTCAAGACATAATGCCGGGCTCACTCCTCGTGAACAGGCCCTTTGGGGCTGCACCAGGCCCCTGTGGAAACAGGCCTGTGGCCACCTGAATTGTGGCCGCACAAATGAATGCAAATTCTGTCCTACTAACAACAGGCTCCTTTCCCTCCTGTTCTATGCCAGAGAGAGCAAATAGGTGTTCTGTGTGAATCAGTTCTGGTGATGTAGTAGTGGGCCTCAGACCTGTGCTGGGGAAGACTCAGGCCACCTGGCTTCAGCTCTGAACTGTGGGACACAGTGGCCACACACAGCACTGTCCCATTCACAGTGTGAGTCTCGAAGCCACAGGGCCTCCCAGAGGCCTGCCTACAGCTGTGAGTGTGAGTCTCCTTTTCTGGTGCACCCCTCTCCGGAGTTCCAGTGTTTTAGGAGTGCACCCCCAGGCTGTGTGTGGGGCGGGAGACGAGAATCTGCGGGGGCTACTCACGGGGGCCTGGTCAGGAGGAGTGAGCTTGGCATTCTGTCATTTGGTTGTCCCATGTTGTAGCTGTTAGAAATAAAACTGTATGCAGTGCACACAATTTCATGGAAAAATTGGGATGTAAGTCATCTCCTCTCAAAACAGACCATCTGGCCTCCTCTCCAGCTCTGCCATTAACTAGTTATGTGATCTTGGGGAATTGACTTAAATGATTTGTGCTTCTAGTTCCTTGTATGTAAAGTAAAATGTAAATTTTATTAACATACTCACCCTATAGTTGTGACAGTTGAGGTTTTTTTTTTTTTTTTTTTTTTAGCAATAGTTTGACTGCTTTATTTTTCTTTCTAAACTATTGGTAGAATAATGATGGACAAGACCATAGGATAACGGGTACAATTCCACACGATTCCCACCACCAGAGTTCTGGATCCCATCCCCTCCATTGGAAGCTCCCCTATTCTTTATCCCTCTGGGAGTATGGACTCAGGATCATTATGGGGTACAGAAGGTGGAAGGTCTGGCTTCTGTAATTGCTTCTCCTCTGGACATGGGTGTTGGCAGGTGGATCCACAGCCCCAGCCTGCCTTTTATCTTTCCCTAGTGAGGCAGGGCTCTGGGGAGGTGGGGCTCCAGGACACACTGGGGAGGTTGCTTTTTTTTTTTTTTTAAACAAGTCCATGTGCTTTATGTCTTCTTTTTAAAAATATTTATTTATTTATTCCCTTTTGCTTCCCTTGTTGTTTTATTGTTGTAGTTATTGTTACTGATGTCATCATTGTTGGATAGGACAGAGAGAAATGGAGAGAGAAGGGGAAGACAGAGAGGGGGAGAGAAAGACAGACACCTGCAGACCTGCTTCACCGCCTGTGAAGCGACTCCCCTGCAGGTGGGGAGTCAAGGGCTCGAACCGGGATCCTTACGCGGGTCCTTGTGCTTTGCCACGTGCGCTTAACCTGCTGCGCTACCGCCCGACTCCCGTGCTTTATGTCTTCTATTGCACATATGAATGAAGCTGTCTGGCATCACCTTTCAGAGAAATAGAGGCCCTATTATGACTGGTATAAACTTTAGCAACAAAAGTCTTTGGACACAAACACCAAATTAATGAAACTCAAGATACTATATGTGATAAGAAGGGTGAGAATAAAAAACAAAAAGAAGAAAGAGGGTATCATTAAAAAAGGCAGAGTGCTGTAGGTGTGTTGATGTGCTATACATGAAAGCAGTGAACAGCTTTTATATAGAAAGGTATGTAAGAGCATCTAAGAAAATCTTTATTTAAATTTTTTTTAATATTTATTCCCTTTTGTTGCCCTTGTTTTATTGTTGTAGTTATTCTTGTTGTTGTTATTGATGTCATCATTGTTGGATAGGACAGAGAGAAATGAAGAGAGGAGGGGAAGACAGAGAGAGGGAGAGAAAGACAGACACCTGCAGACCTGCTTCACCGCCTGTGAAGTGACTCCCCTGCAGGTGGGGAGCCGGGGCTCGAACCGGGATCCTCACGCCGGTCCTTGCACTTTGCGCCACATGCGCTTAACCTGCTGTGCTACTGCCCTGTGGGAGTTCACGTGGGGTGACACCAGCAGGAAGGCACTCAACTGGTTCTCTCTCGCTCGCTCAAGAGATGAAAGGAAGCAAAGACACCAGGGAGACTGAAGTGTGCTCAGATCTCGTTTATTGGCAGGTGGACATGTGTTTAAATAGAAAACCAAACAAAGAACATATTTCAAACATGTCAGGAATTACAGGTTTCTTAAAGGTCAGCTTGCCCCTATGGTAGGGGGCTGGCATGAGAGGAATGGATGAGATACATAAAGATCAAGACAATTATTCTCCATGATGCAAGCAACTTAATTATCCAAAGGTATTTGAGAGAAACACAGGGGTTAAGTCAGCAGGGTGAGGTAGGGTAAAGATAAACAGAGCATGGTAGGTATGAAAGCTATAAGGAAATAAAGTTTGGTGCTTCACTGACTGTTGTCAGAGAGGTGTGTGATGGAGTGTGCTTTCTCTAATGATCAGAAGTGGGGTGGTTGTGTGAACTCTGGATGACCATGTGAACTTTGAATGAACCGTAAGGCAGCCAGCCATGTGGCCTGCAGTTAATGGAGAGAGGCAGTGAGGTCTCCGTGGGCTTGAGAGTCAAGAAGGGAAGAACTCAGTCTGAGGGACAGTTTCTCCCCTTTGCTCACCTCGGTTGTGAGAGACTAACAAGAGGGTATCTTCTCAGACTTCCATCCAAGAATGGGGGGAGTTCTTCCTAAGCTCTATCAAGCTTACACATAGCCCCACACCTCCTCCTTATTTCTTTAATTAATGAACAGTGTCTATGGATCAATGTCAGCAAGAGCACTTTTCTCTTCTAAAGGAATACGGGTGTAAGGGTGAACAGAGACCCTCTGGACTGAGAATTTATGCCACGGGGGGTTAACCCCTAGTGTTTGAATAGCAGAACTAGCAAACGAAGCCAGTAAAGTGCTCTCACTATGGTAGGTCAAGCGTTAAAATTTAAGAGGCTTGTAAAAGATGAGAGAAGTATATAAAAATTTAAGGATATGAGTGACTTTAGGAGTCATCACACACCCATGAATAAAAAAAAAAGAAAAATTTTTAGTTTTGAATCTTACCATATGTGCAGTTTTTCATGTGGAGACTGTACCTGTAATTATTTACTGAAGAGGAAGAACACTTGTACCAAGTTAGAAGTTCACTAGAGGGGGCCGGGCGGGGGCGCAGCGGGTTAAGCGCACGTGGCGCAAAGCGCAGGAACCGGCGTAAGGATCCCGGTTCGAGCCCCCGGCTCCCCACCTGCAGGGGAGTCGCTTCACAGGCGGTGAAGCAGGTCTGCAGGTGTCTGTCTTTCTCTCCCCCTCTCTGTCTTCCCCTCCTCTCTCCAGTTCTCTCTGTCCTATCCAACAACGAATAGCGTCAACAAGGGCAATAATAATAACCACAAGGAAGCTACAACAAGGGCAACAAAAGGGGGGAAAAATGGCCTCCAGGAGCGGTGGATTCATGGTGCAGGCACCGAGCCCAGCAATAAGACTGGAGGGGAAAAAAAAAAAAAAAAAGAAGTTCACTAGAATCGATGATTCAATGGTTAGAATTGGCTTAAGTACCTTCATATGATTTTAGAAGGCTGTTTATTAAAATATACTAGTATGTTATAGAAAGTCAATACCTAATGTGTTGACATGATAAAATGATTACTATTTTTTTTGTATGATTTTAAAGTCACTTAAACAATTTTAAATAAAATGTTAAACTTAGTTTGTGAAGCAGGTCTGCAGGTGTCTGTCTTTCTCTCCCCCTCTCTGTCTTCCTCTCCTCTCTCCATGTCTCTCTGTCCTATCCAACAGCAATGGCATCAATGACAACAACAATAATAAAAAACCACAACAATGATAAAACAACAAGGGCAACAAAAAGGGAAAAATAGCCTCCAGGAGCTGTGGATTCCCTGAGCCTTAGTGATAACCCTGGAGGCAAAAAAAGGAAAAAAAAAAAAAAAAAGAGGGACACACTGCAGCCCTGCTTCACAACCCAGAAAGGGCTACCCCTGCAGGCGGGGACCAGGGGCTCAAACCTGGTTCTCTGCATGGTGATGGGTGTGTTCAAACAGGTACACCACCACCTGGCCCTCAACCCACATTTCCTGCCTGCCTTCCTTCCTTCCTTTTTTTTTTCTTTTTTTTTTGCCTCCAGGGTTAATGCTGGGGCTCAGTGCCTGCATCATGAACCCACTGCTCCTGGAGGCCATTTTTTCCCCTTTTGTTGTAGCCTCGTTGTGGTTATTATTATTGTTGTTGTTGATGTCATTCATTATTGGACAGGACAGAGAGAAATGGAGAGAGGAGGGGAAGAGAGAGAGGGGGAGAGAAAGACAGACACCTGCAGACCTGCTTCACCGCCTGTGAAGTGACCCTCCCCCTCCACACATACAGGTGGAGATCTGGGGGCTCAAATTGGAATCCTTGCCTTTTGTCTCCAATATATTTTTGAAAAAATATTATTTATTCCTTTTTGTTGCCCTTGTTTTATGGTTGTAGTTATTATTGTTGTTGTTACTGATGTCGTTGTTGTTGGATAAGACAGAGAGAAATGGAGAGAGGAGGGGAAGACAGAGGGGGGAGAGAAAGACAGACACCTACAGATCTGCTTCAGTACCTGTGAAGCGACTCCCCTGCAGGCGGGGAGCCTGGGCCTCGAACCGGGATCCTTGTGCTTAACCTGCTGTGCTACTGCCCGACTTCTTATGTGTCTAATATCTAATACAACCCCCTCCTTTTATGTATTTTCTGTCCTGAATTTTACCACTCTGGGTTTCTCTTTTCAGCCTGAAAGAGCAAGCCAGAGAGGCAGAGGGGTGGAGGGAGAAAGCACAGCTCTGCGGTCTCCTCCAGGGTGCTGGAGGCCAAGCTTGGACCTGGGCGGATCACGCGGTGAAGCTGCCCCGTGGAGGAGTGACAGTTTGCCCGTCAGCTATGCTGTCTGCTGCCTTTCTTTGCTTCCCAACTTAGGAGAGGCCATGGAGTCGCAGCTCACTGTGGCCTGCCTCTTGGGCAGTCTTCCTACTGTCAGCTGCTTATGGAAGAATACAGACGAGGAAGAACTAGGGACTCTCCCAGTCGTGGGGACATGGCCATTGCTGATTCAGTTACCTTGAGATAATAGAGTTTGACATCTTGCAGGTCAGGACAAGCTGCCCATTCAGATAACTTCTCATAGATTTCCACAGATCTCACTCCCATACCCTCCTCTCTCTTTCTTTCTTTTTCTTTCCCTTTCTTTCTTCCTTCCTTCCTTCCTTTCTTTCTTAAAATTTTTTTAAATTTATTTTATTTACTTATTTATTTATTCCTTTTGTTGCCCTTGTTGTTTTATTGTTGTAGTTATTACTGATGTCATTGTTGTTGGATAGGACAGAGAGAAATGGAGAGAAGAGGGGAAGTCAGAGGGGGAGAGAAAGACAGACACCTGCAGACCTGCATCACCGCCTGTGAAGAGACTCCCTTGCAGGTGGGGAGCCGGGGGCTCGAACCGGGATCCTTCCTCTGGACCTTGTGCTTAGCGCCATCTGCACTTAACCCGCTGTGCTACCGCCCGACTCCCTCTTAAACTTTTTTTTTAAAGATTTTATGTATTTATTAATGAGAAACGTAGGAGGAGAGAGAAAGAACCAGACATCACCCTGGTACATGTGCTGCCAGGGATTGAACTCAGGACCTCCTGCTTGAGAGTCCGATGTTTTATCCACTGCGCCACCTCCAGGACCACAGACCCTCCTCTTTCATCCGTCCTTATTTGTAGAACTCATAAAGTAATTTGTGATGTCAGGACAAGATCCAGGCTCTGTGGAAGTTAAAGCTTATCTGAATGGGGGAAGGTGTGTCTCTTGCTTCAGAATGAAAATGAAAATTCATAAAAATAAAGTTAAACAGGAAATCAAATATTTTCTTCAAATATGAAAAGAAATTACAGCAACTTGGAAAAATTTAAAAACTGACAAGTGCTATAAAATCTAGAAAAATAGCATCTTTGCTATTTGAGGACTTGACAAACCTCTCTACTGCCTTATCGCTACATTTTCATTTACCTTTTTGTTTTTGCCTCCAGGGTTATCGCTGGGGCTCGGTGCCTGCACTACGAACTCACTGCTCCTGGAGGCTGTTTTTTTCCCTTTTGTTGCCCTTGTTGTTTATTGTTGTTGTTGTTGTCATTATTATTGTTGTTATTGTCATCATTGTTGTTGGATAGGACAGAGAGAAATGGAGAGAGGAGGGGAAGACAGAGAGGGGGAGAGAAAGACAGACACCTGCAGACCTGCTTCACTGCCTGTGAAATGACTCCCCTGCAGGTGGGGAGCCGGGGGCTCGAACCGGGATCCTTATGCTGGTCCTTGCACTTTGTGCCACGTGCGCTTAACTGCTACGCTTCTGCCTGACTCCCCCGAATTA
Source organism: Erinaceus europaeus (assembly GCF_950295315.1). NCBI lineage: Eukaryota > Metazoa > Chordata > Mammalia > Eulipotyphla > Erinaceidae > Erinaceus > Erinaceus europaeus. The sequence continues at coordinate 127,830,668 of NC_080168.1, read as the reverse complement.
TTTTTATATAGATATACTACAAAAGGGTGTTCAGTCTCAGAACTAGTTATTGGCAAATCTTTTCAGTTGTTGTCAAACTTGGCAAACCTGACACTGTCATGCCTCAGATCTTGGCTTTGATCACCAGCGCCACAAGGGAACTCCAGGGATGGGTAGAATGATGCTCTCATGCCTCTCCCTTTCTCATTTTCTCTCTGTCCCCTTCCTCAAAAAATATGTTTATACAATTAAAATTGAGCTGAAGGACTATCAGTGATATCATGCTTATTTCATTGCCTGGAACAGCATAAAAATTTCATTTTATTTTTTTATTAATTTTTTTAAACTCAAATTTTTTATTGATTTACTTATTTACTATATTTATGTGTATCTGTATTAGGCAGAGATAGAGAGAAACTGAGAAGGAGGAGGAGATAGAGAGGGAAAGATACAGAGAGACACCTGCAGCCCTGCTTCACCATCACTTGTGAAGCTTACTGCCTGCAGGTGGGGACCAGGGGCTTGAACCCGGGTCCTTGTGCCCTGTAATGTGTGCACTTAACCAGGCGCGCCACCACCTGGCCCCAGCATAAAAAAGAAAATTAAAAGTTTCTTTAAACCTTGGTTCTGAATAAGGACAGAATCTCTTTACTGAACTTAGTTTTGTGTTCTCAGAACCATTTCTTTCTTTTTTTTCTTTTTTTACTATTATTATTATTTTTTCTTTTCTTAAAATTATCTTTGCTTGTTGGATAGAGACAGCCAGAAATTGAGAGGGAAGGGGTGATAGAGACGGAGAAAGACAGAGAGACACCTGCAGCCCTGCTTCACCACTTGTGAAGTTTTCCCCCGCTATATATTTTTCCCTTTTGTTGTCCTTGTTGTTTATTGTTGTTCTTGTTGTTGTCATTATTATTGTGGTTATTGTTGTCATTGTTGTTGTATAGAACAGAGAGAAATGGAGAGAGGAGGGGGAGACAGACGGGCAGAGTAAGATGGACATCTGCAGACCTGCTTCACCACTGGTGAAGTGACGCCCCCCTGCAGGTGGGGAGCCGGGGGGCTCGAACCAGGATCCTTGTGTGGGTCCTCGTGCAGTTAACCTGGTATGCCACCGCCCAGACCTCTGAGACAATTCAGTCTTCCCTCTAGCATAGTTGAATTCTTTTAATTTTACTTATTTGTCTTTTTTTAAGTATTTATTTATTTTCCCTTTCGTTGCCTTTTTTTCTTGTAGTTATTACTTGTTGTTGTAGTTGATGTCAATTGTTGTCTGCTTTACATTGGGTTCTAGTTCTCCCCCGCCAAGAGAATTGGATCAGTCCTGTTAGTTTCGCGGGCCGCTTGGCCCCGCCCCTAGGAAACCCCACCAGAGTTCCAGGGAGAGGGTTCCTGAGTGCCAGAGTTTCAGAGTTCGAGAGTTGGAGAGGGTTCCTGAGTTCCTGAGTTCCAGAGTAGGAGAGAGTGCTTGCGCCGCCGCAAAGAGACAGCGGAGTTCTGTTTGGTGATTAGTTTGTCTTAGTTTATGAATCGTTGTTCCTGAATAAAGAAATACAGCTTCCCTGCCCAGCCGTTGTCTCTAGTCGTCTCTGTTACCCGCCGTGAAGCTAGCCCGGCCGGCTGGAGCCTCCGAATTTTAACAACAGTCAATAATAACTATAACAAAAAAATTGGGCCTCCTTGGTCCTAGGTTCAGGTAATACCAACTTCTCCTGTTGTTTCTTTAGGTCCGTTTTTAGCCAGGGACATGCCCCCCCCCCCCAACTCCACCACTCCCCTTCTGTTCTTCTCTGAAGGAATATTTGGTAATAGCAGTAAACGTCTTGGGTCGTTTCAATCTGGGTGGTGGATACTACTGATACCTGGTACACAAGGGCCAGCTAGAGAGAGGCCCGACAGCCCCCAGTGAGTCAGCTGCTCCAGGCTGAGAAGCACCACACTGGAGACACAGACAGGGAATCGTTACTCTAAAGTCACCAGCGGCTCCTTTTGTTATTGTCACATTTGCCTCTTTGTTCTGTTTGGTGCTTTTAATATGTAGCCAATTCCCTGTACAAAATCCCTTTTTTAAAAAAAATATTTAAAAAAAATTATCTTTATTTATTTATTAGAGAGAGACAGCCAGAAATTGAGAGGGAAGAGGGTGGTAGAGAGGGGGAGACAGAGAGACACCTGCGGCACTGCTTCACCACTTGCAAAGGTTTCCCTTTGCAGGTGGGGTCTGGGAGCTTGAACCCGGGCCCTTATGCATTGAAATGTGTGCTCAACCAGCACCTGCCCCCCCACCCCTTCTGTTTTGACATTTATGGTAGTTTCTGTTTTCTTGATTAGATTGACTAATGATTCCCCCAAGGTATCCGTTTCTTTCCTTCCCCCCACCCCTCCCTCAATGATAATTCCCCGGCCACCTCCCCATGGGTTCTGGCAGTTTTACCTTCACATATGTATTAGCCAGGATTCTCTAGAAAACAGAACTAGTAGAAGATAGATGGTAGATAGATAGATAGATAGATAGATCAAATTCGTTATTAAAATTGGCTCCTGGGGGCCAGCTGGTGGTGCACCTGGTTGAGTGCACACACTACAGGGCACAAGGACCCAGGTTCCAACCCCTGGTCCCCACCTGCAGGGGGAAAGCTTCACAAGCGGTGAAGCAGGGCTGCAGGTGTCTCTCTGTCTCTCTCCCTGTCTATCCCCCCCTCCCCTCTCAGTTTCTCTCTGTCTCTAGGCAATAATAAATACTCTCTCCCTGTCTATCTCCCCCTCCCTCTCAATTTCTCTCTGTCTCTAGGCAATAATAAATACTCTCTCCCTGTCTATCTCCCCCTCCCCTCTCAAGTTCTCTCTGCCTCTAGGCAATAATAAATAAAAAAATTTTTTTAAAAAAAAAAAAGAAATTGGATTTTGTTGGCCAAGAGTTCCCATCTTCTGTCTGCACATTTGAGAACCAGGCCAGCTGGTGGTATAATTCAGCGTGAGGCCTAAGACCCAGGAAACAGCAACACCAGAGTCAAGGGCAGGAAAGGGGCTTGCCCTCCTGAGGCCCCTCAGCAAACTGCATGGAGCCCACCTGCTCTGGTGAGAGCCTGATTTACTCAGTCTACTGATCAAGTGCTAATGTTCCCAGAAGCTCACTCAGATTCACCCAAAAGTAGTGCTTTGCCAGTTTTCTGGGCATCTCTTGGACCAATTAAGTTGGCACATAAATTTAACTATCCCATTTCCACTGTTTCTGTCCAGAATTTTATAGCATTCAGAGTCCTGTTTTAAATTAATAGACTATTTTATTTTATATTTGAGACTCATTCAGGGTTGTACCATGAGTGATATTTTAATTTTACTTAGTATTTTTATTTACTAAATAAAAATAAGCACTCAAATGAACACAATTCAATTTACACTCTTCAGCTTGCTGTTCATTATTATAAAAATGCAGTTGGTTAATTTAATATCACTATAAATACAGAGTGTAGATTAATTTAAACCTGATTAAAGCAAAGTCTTCTTAATTCCATCTTAGGGAAATCTGACGGGAGTACTATTTTTTCTCTTCAGTTGTCTTTTTTTTTTTTTTTTTCATTCACCAGCATAATGAGCTAAGCTTATATAGAGTGTCACGGTGACACTCTGTATAAGAAAAATAAAAACCAGAAAACATTTCAGGTTTCCTCAGTTGGCAAAGGCTGTGCTTGTCTTTCAGCGCTGCCAGAGTGAGAGAAGGATACCGTAGGATGAAAGCAATTTCCCCGGTCCAGATGCCTAGACTCAAGGTGGTGGCCAAACCGCACTCCTTCCACAGGTGCCGGGGAGAACCATGCCGTGCTCGGGGAGCACCGGGCAGTCCCTGCCGGGAAACACTTCATCTGGGGGCCTGCAGCGGCGCACCCTGTCAGACAACATGTTGGGGGCCGGGTAGCGCAGTGGATTAAGCGCACATGGAGTTCAGAGCGCAGGGACCAGCACATAAGGATCCCGGTTCGAGCCCCCGGCTCCCTGCCTGCAGGGGAGTCGCTTCACAGGCGGTGAAGCAGGTCTGCAGGTGTCTGTCTTTCTCTCCCTCTCTCTGTCTTCCCCTCCTCTCTCCATTTCTCTCTGTCCTATCCAACAATGATGGCAGCAATAACAACAACAATAATGACAACAACAACGATAAAAACAAGGGTAACAAAAGGGAAAAAAATATAGGCAAAAAGGCAAAAAAAAAAAAAAAAGAAAAATGAAGAATGGTTTCACTCACATGCGGAATATAGAGAATTGAACATATGAATGTGAAAAAGACAAAGACAACTTATTCCCAAGACTGGGAGAACTGTAGTGGTTATCTGTGAGGGTGGGGAGGGGGACACAGACCTTTGGTGAGGGGAGTGTTGGGGAAAGAACGACTGTACTCTAAACCATTACTCAGTATAGCTTAAAATAAATGAAAAAAAAAAAGCCACTGGGAGTGTTGGATTTGCAGTGCCTGCATGGAGCCCCAGCAACCATCCTTGTGACAATAAAAAAAAAAAAAAAAGAGAAAGAGAAAACTTCATTTGGGCCTTTGATTCTCCTGTGTATTTTCCCACCGTGTCTGCACATGGCCTCCCTATCTGCAGCTCTTTCTGGCTCCAAATTCCCCCCTTTTAAAAAGATTTTTATTTATTTATTTATTTATTATTGGATAGAGATAGAAATTGAGAGGAGTGGGGAAGATAGAGAGACACCTGCAGCCCTACTTCACCACTTGTGAAGCTTTCCCTCTACAGGCGGGGACCTGGGGTTGAACCTGGGACCTTGTGCACTGTAATGTGTGCGCTCAACCAGGTGCGCCACCTCCTGGCCCCAAATTCCCCCTTTTTATAAAGACATCAGCTATGCTGCATCAGGGGACGATGCTGAGATGCTGGGAGGTAGAACTTCAACATGTCTCTCCAGCAAAGGAAGGCGACTTGCGCGGGAAGGCAGGGAACACCCTTCAGTCCTGAGCAGGGCACTTGTGCATCCTTGATGGTGGCTCGAGTGAAGATAACTACTGAATACAACCGTGTTCAAAAGACATTTTCACTTGGCTTGCCTTTAAGAATAATTAGAACTTCTTCTTCTACTTCTTCTTCTTCTTTTTTTTTTTCCTCCAGGGTTATTGCTGGGGCTTGGTACCTGCACCATGAATCCACCGCTCCTGGAGGCCATTTTTTCCCCCTTTTGTTGCCCTTTTGTAGCTTCGTTGTGGCTATTATTATTGCCCTTGTTGACGCAATTCGTTGTTGGATAGGACAGAGAGAAATGGAGAGAGGAGGGGAAGACAGAGAGGGGGAGAGAAAGACAGACACCTGCAGACCTGCTTCACCGCCTGTGAAGCGACTCCCCTGCAGGTGGGGAGCCGGGGGCTTGAGCCGGGATCCTTACCTGGTTCTTGCGTTTTGTGCCAGGTATATCCAACCCACTGCACCACCGCCCGACCCCCTCTACTTCTTCTTCTCCTTCTCCTCCTCCTCCTCCTCCTCCTCCTCCTCCTCCTCCTCCTCCTCCTCCTCCTTCTCCTTCTTCTTCTTTTTGCTTCCAGGGTTATTGCTGGGGCTCGGTGCCTGCACTATGAATCCACTGCTCCTGGAGACCATTTTTCCTATTTTGTTGCCCTTGTTGTTATCTTGCTGTTGTTATTATTGTTGTCATTGCAGTTGTTGTTGTTGGATAGGACAGAGAGAAATGGAGAGAGGAGGGGAAGACAGACACCTGCAGACCTACTTCACCACTTGTGAAGTGACTCCCCTGCAGGTGGGGAGCCAGGGGTTTGAAATGGGATCCTTGAGCGGGTCCTTGCGCTTTGCACTAGGTGTGCTTAAGCAGGTACGCCACCTCCTGGCGCCCCCAAGTTGAGGTTTTTTTAAAAATCATCTTTATTTTTTTTTAGTTATTTATTTATTTATTTATCGAGAAATAAATAGAGATAGGCAGAGAAGTCAATAGGAAAACGGGTGGCGCACCTGGTTAAGTGTGCACATCACAGCGCACAAGGACAAAGGTTCAAGCCCCTGGTCCCCACCTGCAGGGGGGAACTCCACAAGTGGTGAAGCAGGGCTGCAGGTGTCTCTCTGTCTCTCACCCTCTATCGCTCCTCCCCTCTCAATTTCTCTCTGTGTCTATCCAATAATAATTAAGAGAGAAATCAATAGGGATGAGGGAAGCAGGAGAAAGAGAGAGAGACCTCTCGCACTGCTTCATCATTTATGAAGCTCCCCACCCTCCTGCAGGTGGGGACCAGGGACTTGAACTTGGATCCTTTCTTCCTTGCATATTGTGACATAGGCACTTTACTAGGTGTGCCACCATCTGGCCCTAAATTATTATTATTATTATTATTATTATTATTATTATTACTTTAGATAAAGAGAGAAAGAGAGACTGCAGGAGTTCTCCACTGTCCAGGGAGCTTCCCCTAAGCTGTCGCATGCTCCTGTGGGTTGGTGCTGGGGCTCAGACCAGGGTCCTCACAGAGTCAGGCAGGTACTCTACCAAGAGAGCTATTTCCCAGCCCCATACACTTTTTTTTTTTCCCTCCAGGGTTATTGCTGGGATTGGTACCTGCACCATGAATCCACCACTCCTGGAGGCCATTTTTTCCCCCTTTTGCTGCCCTTGTTGTTGTAGCCTCGTTGCGGTTATTATTGCCATTGTTGATGTTGTTCGTTGTTGGATAGGACAGAGAGAAATGGAGAGAGGAGGGGAAGACAGAGAGGGGGAGAGAAAGACAGACACCTGCAGACCTGTTTCACCGCCCGTGAAGCGACTCCCCTGCAGGTGGGGATCCAGGGGCTCGAACCAGGATCCTTACGCCAGTCCTTGCACTTTGTGCCACCTGCGCTTAACCCACTGCGCCACCGCCCGACCCCCCCCCCCCATACACTTCTGTTTGAATTAATCATGTCTTGGGTTTCTTTCTTTCTTTCTTTCTTTCTTTCTTTCTTTCTTTCTTTCTTTCTTTCTTTCTTTCTTTCTTTCTTATTTTCTTTCTCTTCCTTCCTTCCTTCCTTCCTTCCTTCTTTTTCAGAGCTGGTGTCGCGCATGTTCAGTCTCACTGCTCTCAGCTTTTCTCCTCCCCAGCAACGTCATGCTGTCTACTTGAGCTGTGTCACTGGCCCTGACTGTGTGGCTAGACACTGATTTCCCTGTTTGAACTCGCTCCATGATGGCACCGGGCAGGTCTGGCTCTCGTCCACACCATCTCCGCAGTGCCTGTGGAGCAGGAGGCCCAGGCCTGCGGAAGGCAGAGCACACTACTCCTGCCCAGGGCCTGAGCACAAAAGAAAGCCTTGCTCTCTCCTGCTTGGGGGATGAACTGCCTGCAGTGGAGGCTTAAGACTGGAGCAAACTTAAAGTTACATTCAACTTTCAGATATGTAATGGGCCCTTTAAGAAAAAATTAAGTTGAGTGGCTGGGTGCACCCAATTAAGCACACGTATCATGGTAGGGATGAAGCTGGGCTCTATCCCCTGATCTCCATCTGCAGGGAGAATGCTGCATGAGTGATGAAGCAGATCTGCAGGTGTCTGTTTTTCTCCTCCTCCTCTTCCTCCTTCTCCTCTCTCTCTCTCTCTCTCACTTGATTTTAGCCATGGAACCGGGGTGGAATGGATGGTTCCAGAAATTATCCTCATGGGGGAATATAATTTGGAATCGACCAAGTGGACATGGGGGCTACAGAACCATACTGGGGCACAGTATTCTGCAGTGGAATAGCATAATGGCTGCCAGTTCTTAGCAACATTGCCCCGCCAGATATTCGTCGGGATGCGGCATCATCTAAGTTCATTTCCCACGTCTACGCTCGACCGGACCTGCCAATATACGCGGATATCTTCGCCCACCCTGTCCAATGCTTGACGTCTCGTCACCCAATCTGGTCCCCTACGCCTACACTGAACTTCTCTGTTCCAGTCTCTTGGAAACAGAGCTGGCAGTCAGCTGAGGTAAAGAACAAACACATCATCACAGACCCCTGCAAGCGTCAACCCGGCTTTGACCTAGCACGTTATGATCGGGCCCTCCTCAATCGCTATCGAACAGGCCATGGCCGGTGCGCCGCTATGTTCCATCGCTGGGGAGCCAGAGACGACCCGAACTGCCCCTGCGGCTCCAGACAGACTATGACCCACATAGTCAACGACTGCCACCTCTCCAGATTCAAAGGAGGTCTCGAAACTTTACATCAGGCTCAACCTGATGCTGTTGACTGGCTACGGAAGAAGGGCAAACACTAGAAGAAGAACTTGATTTTAGCCAAAAGGCCGAGAAGCGATCCGTCCCCCCCACCCCCGCCTCCAGGGTTAGTGCTGAGGCTCAGTGCTGGCACTATGAATCCACTCCTCCTGTGACCATTTATTATTTTTATTTTGTAGGATAGGGCAGAGATAAATTGAGAGAGGAGGGAAAGATAGAAAGACAGACACCTGTAGACCTGCTTCACCGCCTATGAAGTGACTCCCCTGCAGGTGGGGAGCCAGGGGCTGGAACCCTGATCTTTGCGCTTTGTACTATGTGTGCTTAACCCAGTGCACATTGCCTCCCCCCCCATCTCCCGTCCTTGCTCAATTTTTCTCTGTCTTGTCAAATAAAAATAGGAAGGGGGAAAAAAAAGGAAAAAGTGGCCACCAGGAGCAGTAGATTTGTAGTGCTGGCACAGAGCCCCAGAGGTAGCCCATATGGAAAAAAAAAAAAGAATTTCTATAACCAATCTATTTAAAAAAAGAGAGAGAGAGAGAGAAGAAAATAAATTAAGTTGTAATGGACGTGGGCTGGAAGCGGGCAGAGATAGTACATCCTGGCTCTGTGCTTTAGAAATGTCAATGACGGCTGAGGAGACGTGATCTAATTTGACTCTAATATGTCTTCAAACACTCAGTCAGGTTGCAACCTGATTCATCACTCACTCAGAGGCTAAAAACAGAGGGCGATTTGATAGAGGTTAATAACACCCAGCAATAAGCATTTTCTCCAAAAGGGACATAAATCAGGAAGCACGTCACTCTCCTCTGCATAGCCAGGGCCTAGGCACGTCAGGTGCTTGGCAAATGCTTCAGAACGAGTCTGGAGTCCAAATTGCCGTCATCAGGAGAAGCCGTTTGAAAGGGCATCAGAAGGTGCACTGACTGGAAAGATGTCCCCACCCAGCTCCTGCAGAGCATTCCTGATTGCGGCCTGTTCTCATGTGGCTTGGGGCAGGGGGAAATTGAGCAAGTGGCCTGGACTGTGGGCAGGAGGGGACATTTAGGGCTTTCTCATTTTTTAAAAAAAATCACCAATCGTTCACTGTGTCCCAGTGAAATGAATATAGTTCATGTTTGCCCCAGGAATCTGCCAAGTCTTCCGAGCTCCTCGGAGGAGGGAGAGAAAGGCATCATCACTTAGAACAATGCTGGCAAAAGAAAGGAGAGGTGCTGACCTGCCAGAGGTCTCTGCTCACCTGGGCTAGGCAGAGTGCAGGCCTAGACTTAAGGATCATCCGTGGGATATGTGGCTACGCACGGTACTAGGCAAAATGTTACTAAGAGTCACTCCGTGGGCATCACCTACCCACCTAATAGAGAGTGTGTGGTAGGTAGTGTTGTCTTAATAAGGTCAGTGTACCTAATCGATGAATTGACTTTCAGCAAACTTAAGGACAGGTAATTTAAAAAATTTATTTATTTATTTATTATTTATTTTTGCCTCCAGGGTTATTGCTGGGGCTTGGTGCTTACACTACAAATCCATTGCTCCTGGAGGCTTTTTTTTTTCATAGTTATTTTTGCTGTTATTATTGTTGTTGGCTAAGACAAAGAGAAATGGAGAGAGGAAGGGAAGACGGGGGTGGGGAGAGAAAGATAGACAGCTGCAGACCTGCTTCACTTGTAAAGCATCGCCCCTACAGGTGGGGAGCCAGGGGCTTGAACCGGGATCCTTACACCAACCAGTCCTTTTACTTCGCACATGTGCGCTTAACCCGGTGCACTACCGCCTGGGCCCTAAAGTGAATTTTTATTAGTTATTTAAATGGTTTACAAGATCCTAAGATTACAGGGGTGTATGGTTCCACATTGCACCCACCACAACAGTTCTGTGCCCCACTCCCACCCGGCAGGAAAGCCACGTAGTGATTACTTAGCTGCCATCGGGCTCAGTGCCTGTCTGATGAGCCCACCACTCCTAGAAACCACTTTTTCTGAGCCATGAGTCAGGCTTCCTGCTGCAGAGCCCCCTGGGCATGGCCGTAATGCTCATTCCCTGCCTTGGCTTCACCCCTGCTTCCCCTGGGGGCAGGCTCTCAAGGAAACATGTGTCTCCTGGGCCCTGTTTCAGACTTGGCACTTGGCTTCTGAGAACGTGATCCAGGACAGTGAGAAAATGTAGCTTCCCAGAACTAATACGCTGTTACGTATCATCTGTAATCAAATACACAGACTAAACATGATTTACAGACTTTGTAGACATTCTAGCTATAAAGGTTTTGAAACGATATTCTTGAGAGTTTAAATAGATGTACAATAAATTGTTAACTAATTTAAGGCATTTGACCCACCGTGATATTTATTATTCCTTGTTTTTTAAATTTTTTAATTATATTTATTTATTTTCCCTTTGTTGCTCTTGTTATTGATGTCGTTGTTGTTGGATAGGACAGAGAGAAATGGAGAGAGGAGGGGGAGAGAAAGATAGACACCTGCAGACCTGCTTCACTGCCTGTGAAGCGACTCCCCTGCAGGTGGGGAGCCCGGGGTTCGAACTGGGATCCTTACGCCGGTCCTTGCGCTTTGCGCCATGTGAGCTTAACCACTGCGCTACTGCCCGATGCCCTATTCCTTGGTTTTTTTTTTTCCTGAGGTTTCTGAGATATAAATAGACTCTAACCTACTTTCATTATCCTTCCCCAGATTAATATAGCCCACGGATTTTGAATTCTCCACGTACTTTTGACAAGGATATCATCCTTTCTCAAATACTGCTATTAAATACCATGTGCCATGTTAGTGATAGGCCTTTAGTTTCAGCGAAAGCTGGATTGAAATACTCCCACAGTGGCCTGAACTGATCTTACTCTTCAGACTGTGTTCAGTGCCAGCTCTGGGATAATGCTCCCCTCCCCCGGGGGGCTGTGGGTCAGGACAAAGGGCGTCCACATGGATCTTCAGTGGTGCTCACCAGAGACCTCAGTGCTGTTAGAATGCAGTAACTCATTAGTTGGTTTAAACATGTCCTCTCCCCCATGGTGATTATTTCCCAAGGCAATATCATGCGGATGCCAGCACTTCATTTTCTTTTCCATTCTTGGCTTGGCTTCTACAGATGTAAGTTATTCTCTGCTTCAGTCAGAAGCAGCAGAGACGCCCTGACTTGCTTAAAGCAGAAAGGACAGGCTTCCTGTTCAGAATCCCAAAGGACTTTCCATCCTCCCTGGCCCGGCACACCACCTCAGTCTCCAGTGTTTGCACTGTCTGTGAACCCCGCCGCTTGTGTTTGCGACACTGGTCTGTTGAGCCATGACCCTTCCTCCAGTCTCGCTCAGCCCTGTGGCTGCTCTGTCGGCTTATCAAGAATGAATATTGTGTGCTTTGTGTTTTGAAAATGAGCTTTAACACTGCTGGGCTTTGCTGTGGGTTTCTCTCTGTTTGAACAGACCAGCGGGAAGATGGTTCATATTGATTTATTTGCTGTTTTTGATTTAGACCGTTTCCCTGTCCCTAAGATCTAAAGGATGCTGATCAACAACCTCTGTAGGCACCATGAGGTTCCTAAGAGCTGGAGTTGCAAGCAGGGGAGAGGGAAGGGATGAAGGGGGAGTGCGGAGAGAAGTTAGGGGTTTTCTTGAGTTGGCTATTGATGAAGCTCCTTATTTTCTTTGTGCTGCTGCGCTTCCCGCAGGCCAGGCCTCCTCTCCCTGGTTACCCCTATTCCACAGGGCTATGCAAAGAAATGTATCAAGGGGGGCTGGGCAGGGGCACATCCAGTTAAGTGCATGTAGTGCTAATCTACTAATCGCAAGGACCTGGGTTCAAGCCCCTGGCTCCCCACCTGTAGGGGTGATGCATCACAAGCGGTGAAGCAGTTCTGCAGGTGTCTGTCTTTCTCTCTCCCACTCTCCCCTTCTCCTCTCAGTTTCTCTCTATCCTATCCAATAATAAAATAGGAAAAAAATGGCCTCCAGGAGCAGTGGATTCATAATGCTGGCACCAAGCCCCAGTGATAACCCTGGAGGCAAAATAGTAATAGTAATAATAATAATAATACCAGTGTATAAAAATGCATCACATTAGGCTTCATACTCAAATTTTCCAACAGAGTCAATACAAGAACCATTTTTACAAAGTTATTTGAGAGTTTAATCTGTTTTCCCAAGAACCTGTCCAAAACCCTTTGAAAAGTTCAAATAACCTTCCATTGAAGTGCCAGTACAATTGTTTTGAATGCATTTGCGTTGCAGACTCACACCGTCAGCAAGAGGTTGCTTTGGTAAAGTGCAGTGCACGAGGCCCTATATGAGCACTGAGAGGAGAAATGTTTGAGTGGAGGCTAGTTGAAATCACTGAGTATTTTCATCTGATGATGACCTTTGCCTCCCGCAGCAACCTGGCCACGACAGACTTGAGTGAAGAAGGCTGAGCTGAGGGGACACCTTAGCCTTCCAGACACTCACTGTCCTGCCCACTTTACAGAAAGGCCGTCATGGCACTGAGCTGCTGAGGGCTTTTGGTCCATCACTGAGTCAGGGAGACTCTTTGTTCTTGTTATTTATTTTTTACCAGAGCACTGCTCAGCTCTGGCTTATGGTGGTGCAGGGGACTGAACCTGGGACTTTGGAGACTCAGGCATGAGAGTCTGTTTGCATAACCATTATGCTGTCTACCCAGGGAGACTCTTAAGATGCTCTCTGGGAACCCTGCTCCCTAGTGTGTTGCTCTGTGCAGCTGGGTGCTATGATGGCCTCTAGCCAATCTACGTGTAGACGTCTGTGCTCTGCTGGCCGAGTGCTCTCCCAGCCCTGATTTAAATCCCCTTTATAACTCACCAGTCTTTGGTTTTCAGCTTCATTAGTCTTGAACCTGCGCGAGATAAAAGAGTATTTTAGGGAGCTCTCAGAAACTTCCTTATTCACCGACTGCACTTTGAAGTGAGAATTTAAATCCCTAAGCCAGTGCTTCCCCCCTTTAAATTTTATCATGTGGTTACATGGAAATACTCACCTCACAGCGTCTCTGTTCTTGCCTCCTGTGTTCACTGGAGCGTTGCTTTCAGAAGTCCTCTCATTCTGTGTCACTATAGTGATCACAGTGTTTTTCCAGTTGATGCTATGAGCACAGCTTGTGATATGATCAAGATACAACACTATATGTACTTACCTGAGTTCATTTTGTTCAAGGATTAGAGAAGAATATATTCTTCCTCCAAGCCTAGAATAAACACCTGATTATTTCTTTTCCCCCCAAATATTAATTTATTCTTTTTAATTTTTTTATATTTATTTTTCCCTTCTGTTGCCCTTTTTTTGTTGTATTATTATTTATTATTTATTTATTTATGTATTTATTATTGTTGTTGTAGTTGATGTCATCGTTGTTGGATAGGACAGAGAGAAATAGAGAGAGGAGGGGAAGACAGAGAGGGGGAGAGAAAGATAGACACCTGCAGACCTGCTTCACTGCCTGTGAAGTGATCCCCCTGCAGGTGGGGGGATGCTGGTGCTCATGTGGGGTGGCTCCAGCTAGGAGGCAAGTCACCGACACCGATCTTCCCTCATTAGCTCAAGGGCTCAGTGATTCAGAAAGGAAGACACAGGGAGTATTTTGGTACAAACACTCGTTTTATTTGGGGGTGGGCTTGGGTTTATATAGAGATTTAAACAAAGAATATTTTTCAAATACATCAGAAATTACAGGTTTCTTAAAGGTCAGCTTGCCCCTATGGTTGGGGGCTGGTATGACAAGAACTGATGCAGATACATAAAGGTCAAGACAATTAGTCTCCATGATGCAGGCAAGTTAATTATCCAAAGGCATTTGAGAGAAGCACAGGGGTTAAACTAGTAAGGTGAGGTAGAAAGAAGAAAAACAAGGATTGATGTAAATCATAGATATCAAAGCACATAAGGAAATAGAAGTTTTGGGGTTTCTCTGTCTGGTGTTTGAGGGTGTATGATAGAGTGTGTTCTCCTTTGTGATCAAAAGGTGGGGTGGATGTGTGAACTCTGAGTGAACCTTTTTTATTATTATTTTTTTAATTTTAATTTATTTATTTATTCCCTTTTGTTGCCCTTGTTTTATTGTTGTAGTTATTATTGTTGTTGTCGTCGTTGTTGGATAGGACAGAGAGAAACGGAGAGAGGAGGGGAAGACAGAGAGGGGGAGAGAAAGATAGACACCTACAGACCTGCTTCACCGCCTGTGAAGCGACTCCCCTGCAGGTCGGGAGCCGGGGTTCGAACCGGGATCCTTATACCGGTCCTTGTGCTTTGCGCCACCTGCGCTTAACCCGCTGCGCTACAGCCCGACTCCCCTGAGTGAACCTTAAAGCAGGCAACCATGTGGCCTGCTAACAGGGAGAAACTAAGTGTGAGAGGCCTGTAAGATTCCTGTGAGCTTGAGAAGCTCTGTATACGACCTGGTTGCCGTGTGTGGCTGCTGTAGTCTCTTAGCCTTGAACCCTCTCCTGCCTTTTCCTAGCTGTGGAATCTTAGGCAAGCTCTCCAGTCTTCTCTTTCTTCATCCGTAGAGTTAAGATAACCATATTATATTTCTCATGAGGTTTTGTTCATTGCTTTGGATGGTTCCTATCGTCTAGAAAGCTTACTGTTTTGCATTTAGTTTACTTGAAAGTTTGTGTCTGAATCACATTTAAACTTCCCAAATGTTCATCTTCCATGTATTCCATGTCTCTTGGATGTCATAAGAATATCTGTAAACATAGTTCAAATACTTTACAAGAAGATATTTATAACTCATCAACTTCCACTTAAAAACAAGTATCTCATCACTTCTAAGAGCGGAATGTGCTTTCTTGTTATTGTTTGTTTGCTTTACCACCAGGATTGCTGCCTGCATGTCTCTACCACTCCTGGTGGTCATTTTTACGTGTTCTTTTCTCTAGAGAGATGAAAGACAGAGATAGGAGGAAAGAGACACAGAGAGGAGAGACAATGCCGCAACACTCCACTGCTCGAGAAACCGCCTCCTTCGTGGCCCTTCCTGTGTGGTGCTGGGAGCTCAAACCTGGGTCAGTCATCATCTGTGGTAAGACATGTGCTGTGCCTGATAAGCTGCCTCTCACCCCCTAGCTGGAAGATCTTGAAAGATGCCAGATTGGATTTAGTTCACAGTTTTCTTTCTAGAAAATGCTTTTTGTTTTGTTTCATTTTTCTAAGACTAGTGCGTGGTCCATTTCACAGGTGAATTGATTTGCCTTATTTATGTTCAGTTGAGTTAACTCCAGCTAGGCTGCAGAAAGCCTGTCACTTCACAACTGGGTCAGCTATCCCATATGAACTGAAGGACTAAAAATGAGCATGTGGGGGGCCGGGCGGTGATGCAGTGGGTTAAGCACACATGCCACAAAGTGCAATGACCGGCGTAAGGTTCTAGCGCCCGGCTCTCCACCTGCAGGGGGTTTGCTATCATTCCCCCTCTGTCTTCCCCTCCACTCTCCATTTCTCTCTGTCCTATCCAAGAACAACAGCAATAACAACAACAATAACAACAAGGGCAACAAAATGGGAAAAATGGCCTTCAGGAGCAGTGGATTCGTAATGCAGGCACCCAGCCCCAGCAATAACCCTGGAGGCAAAAAAAAAAAGTGCTAATAAACATGTCTGTCTGCCTTTTTCCAAGTGAGCTCAAGGAGAACTGAGGAGACCTGTGTGACTCACTGTGCAGATATACTGGTTTTATACAGATGTCTTTCTTCTAGCCCGTAGCTGTTGAATCTGAGCTTTGTCCCAATCTGCTTTGCCAGAGCCTCAGTGTGCTGAATCATAAACATTTTCTTGCAGTAGGTACCATTTCATACTTATGAAAACGATTGGTGACTTTGAAGGAAAGTCTCATGGGTGAATTGCATTTTGATTTTCCCAGGTTACTTTACCTCTTGCATTTCAGAAAAGTATTTTGGGGGCTGGTTGGCGGCATGCCTGGTGGAGCGCACAAATCGTAGTGCAGGCTTAAGCTCCCACTTCCCACCTGTAAGGGGGAAGTTTCATGAGCAGTGAAGCTGGTCTGTAGGTGTCTGTCTGTCTTTCTTTTTTATTTTTATTATTTTTTAAATTTTTTAAATTTATTTTTTATTTAAGAAAGGATAAATTAACAAGTCCATAGGGTAGGAGGAGTACAACTCCACACAATTCCCACCACCCAATCTCCATATCCCATCCCCTCCCCTGATAGCTTTCCCATTCTCTGTCCCTCTGGGAGCATGGACCCAGGGTTGTTGTGGGTTGCAGAAGGTGGAAGGTCTGGCTTCTGTAATTGCTTCCCCACTGAACATGGACATTGACTGGTCGGTCCATACTCCCAGTCTGCCTCTCTCTTTCCCTAGTAGGGTGGGTCTCTGGGGAAGCTATTTTATTTTTTATTTTTATTTTATTTTATTTTTTATTATTATTATTTGCCTTCAGGGTTATTGCTGGGGCTCAGTGCCTGCACCATGAATCCACTGTTCCTGGAGGCCATTTTTTCTCCTTTTTGTTGCCCTTGTTGTTGTAGCCTTGTTGTGGTTATTATTGTTATTGTTGATGTCATTTGTTGTTGGATAGGACAGAGAGAAATGGAGAGAGGAGGGGAAGACAGAGAGGGGGAGAGAAAGACAGACACCTGCAGACCTGCTTCACTGCCTGTGAAGTGACTCCCCTGCAGGTGGGGAGCTGGGGGCTCGAACTGGGATCCTTTTGTGGGTCCTTGTGCTTTGTGCCACGTGCAACCCGCCCGACCCCCAGATGTCTATCTTTCGATCTCCCCTCTCTACCACCCCTCCACTCTCTATTTCTGTCTGTCCTATCAAATTGAAAAAGAAAAAGGAAAAGGGAAAACTGGCCAGCAGGAGTCTTGGATATGTAGTGTTAGCAGTGAGCCCCCGAGAAAAACCCGATAGGCAGTTTTTAAAAAGGCATTTTAAGTAAACTTCATGTGGAGAACCTGAACTTTCTTGAATTTGCCTGTCCTGGGGGCCAGGTGGTGGTGTACCCAGTTAAGCACACATAATACTAAGCTCAAGGACCCTCACAAAAATATGGGTTCGAACCTCCTGGTTCCCCATCTGCAAGGGGTTGCTTCACAAGTGGTGAAGCAGGTCTGCAGGTGTCTGTCTTTCTCTCTTTTTCCCCTTCCTCTCTCAGTTTCTCTTTGTCCTTTTCAATAAAATCAAAAGAAAAAAATAAAAAAAAAAAAAAAAGGAAAAAATGTCTTCCTGGAGCTGATTCATAGTGCCAGCACTGAGTCCCAGTGATCACCCTGGGGACAAAATAAGTAAATACATAAATAAGTATATTTGTCTGACCTGTGGCTTGAAACGAAGGCATGCTGATACTGTAGGTCATGCTTTGCTGACCTTAGCCCCGCCCCACTCAAGTCTCACTGAGTTGTTTTTGGTGTGAGGGTGGCTACAGGGGTGGATTGCAATCATGCCAGTCACCAAGGGACATTCACCATTGTCTTCTTCCCTTGCTCTGACACCCCTCCCCCACGCACACACCCCAGGAATAGCTGGTGTCCAGGGAGCCTGTGAAGATGGTGCATTCTTGTCATGCGAGATGCTGGTGTCCATGGGGACAGCACTTCGAAGTGCGCCAAGACCGCCATCTTTCAGTGGGACAGCTTGGCTTGGACACCTGACCTGACCTGTGCTTCTCCACCAGGGGCCCTCTGTCAAACCGAGACTTGATGCTCTGCAGCTTGGTTGCACTGCTCAGCCCCAGCCCCAGCCCCAGCCCCAGCCCCACGGGGAACACAGGCCATACTCCCCAGTTCCGTCTTCCTTCCCGTGAAGGATCACCTTCCTTTCTCCCATGCAAATCACTTCCTGTAAACAGATGCTGTTTCCTTCAGTTCATCAGTACATTTGTTGGAACTCTTTTGGTTACAAATAACAGACATCACACTGAGCCAGCAAAAAGGAATGAAGGGACAAGATTGCACTCCTCTGGGAGTGCCTAGCAGAACAGCAGCTGGGCTGCCAGGAGAAAATGAGGGATGAAGAGCTGTATCTCCACACTTCTTGAGTGGATGACCTCTCCCTGATCCTGACTCCACCAGGAGTCAGGAGGAGAACGCAGCCCTCCATGGCCTTTACTGGGGAAGAAACTCCAGCGAGGTCAAGGGGGTGCTGAAGGTGGAGTGTAGAGACGGGCCTGATAGAGAGGTTGGAGATGGCAACAAGGGCCAGCTCAAGGTTACTTCAAACAAATGAGAACTTTGTCTTAAAGGCAATGAAGGGCAGAGGTACTGAAGTGTGAAGAGTAGAGAAAGCAAATTTTCATTATAGCTAGATCATGCTTGTGGCATTCCGAGAACAGACTTGAAAGGAGCTTCAGAACTGTTGTTGAGAGCAGGAATAGAAAGAAAGGTAGGTTGGAAAACTAGCAAGTGTTACAGATAGCAGCAAAAGGTAATAGTAACTGAAGCATGAATGATCTTTTTTTAATTTTTAAAATATTTCATTTATTAATTTACTGTATAGAGATAGAGAGAAATTGAGAGGGGAGAGGGAAGAGAAACAGGGAGAGAAACAGAGAGATACCTGCAGCCCTGCTCCACCACTCATGAAGATTTCCCCCTGAAGGTGGGGACCAGGGGCTTGAACCTAGGTCCTTGTGCACTGCAATGTGAATGTTTAACCGGGCACGCCACCACCTGACCCCTAATGATGTTTTTCTTTTTTAAAAATATATTTATTTATTTTGATTTTTTAATAGTGGCTGAATAATGATTAACAAGCTTGTAAGATAACAGGGGATACAATTCCACACACTTCCCACCACCAGAGTTCTGTATCCCATTCCCTCCATTGGAAGCTTCCCTATTCTTTATCCCTCTGGAAATATGGACCAAAATTCTTTATGGACAAAATTCTGGCTTCTGTAAGTGCTTCTCCACTGAACATGGGTGTTGGCGGGTGGATCCACACCCCGAGTCTGTTTCTATCTTTCCCTAGTGCGGCAGGGCTCTGGGGAGGGGGGTTCCAGGACACACTGGTGAGGGCATCTGCCCAGGGAGGTCAGGATGGAATCCTAGTAGCATCTGCAACTTGGTGGCTGAAAGGCGGTAAAATATAAAGCAGGACAAAGTGTTCAGTAAACAGGAACCCAAAGGTAGGGATAGAGCAGATGAAATTAGGGGTCTTCATGTGGGAAGAAGCTGGAACTTTAGGTCTGTCCCATGGGGCCATAACTTGAGTCATTTTTGCCTGAGCCTGACAGCTAACATGCAGGTAGACTAAGAGTCTTGTCTTGGCAGATGGTGTCAGTATTGAGAATAGGACTAGAAAGCTGGATCAGGGCAGAGAGTAGCTCCCAAACATGAGGGACATACGTAAATACCATTAACTGTGTACCCCATCCATCTGACCCAGGGCCCACGTCTACTCATACTCAGCACAGGAACCCATGCGACTTCTGCGCTCCTGTCAGTCTGAGCTCGAAGTCCATGGTCACAGCTGGGAACATTCTAGGCTGCTCTCACTTCAGGACATGTTTTCCTCCAGTAACAGAGTAGGCTGACCCGCCAGTGCGGACAGTCCCTACCGTTGCTGTCTGACAGTGAGGGCAAGGTTCTGGAGAGGCCCAGAAGAGGGTTTATGATCATGTTCCCGAGGGAAGTGACTATAACTTTCTTTTCTTTTTTGCCTCCAGGGTTATTGCTGGGGCTTGATGACTGCACTACGAATCCACTGCTTCTATGGTCAGTTTTTCAGTTTTTTTTTTTTTTTTTTGGATAGAACAGAGAGAAATGGAGAGAGGAGGGGAAGACAGAGAGGGAGAAAGACAGACACCTGCAGGCCTGCTTCACAGTTTGTGAAGCGACCTCCCTGCAGGTGGGGAACTGGGGGCTCAAACCAGGATCCTTATGCTGGTCCCTGTGCTCTTAACTCCATGGGCCGGTCCTTGCACTTAACCTGCTGCACCACCGCCCATACCCCCTCATACCACAACTTTTGTAACTACTTACCTCGATGGAATAAAGGGACATTGGGGTCCTGGTGTATTATGGGGGGTAGCCTGGTTGGGGGAGTAAATGTGCCCCATCACCTTTCAAGAAGTGAGAGGTTGTGCTTAGGTATCAAAATTCTACTAGAAACCACTCACTCACACCCCCCCCCGACACACACAAATAAAGTAAAAAAAGAAAGAAAGAACAGCATACAACTGATATGTTTTAAAATTCTATCAGGGTTGGGGTGGTGGTGCACCTGGTTAAGTGCACAGTCACCACAGGCAAAGACATGGGTTCAAGCCCCTGGTCCCCACTTGCAGAACCCGGGGAGAGGGAGGGAGCTTTATATGTGGCTAAGCAGAGCTGAAGGTGTCTTTCTATCTTCCCTTCCGTCTCACTTTCTCCTTGTCTCTAGCCAATAAATAAGTAAATAAAATATTTTAAAGTTTTTTTTTTTTTTGACTCCAGGATTATCACTGGGGCTTGGTGCCTGCACCATGAATCCACTACTCCTGGAAGCCGTTTTTCACATTTTGTTGCCCTTGTTTTTCCCATTGATGTCGTTGTTGGAGAGGACAGAGAGAAATGGAGAGAGGAGGAGGAGAGAAGACACCTGCAGACCTGCTTCACCACCTGTGAAGCGACTCTCCTGCAGGTGGGGAGTGGGGGGCTTGAACCGGGATCCTTACGCCGGTCCTTGCGCTTTGCGCCACGTGCGCTTAACCCACTGCACTACCATTTCTCTCTGTCCTGTCCAACAACAATGGGAAAAAAATGGCCTCCAGGAGCAGTGGATTCATAGTGCAGGCACCGAGCCCCAGTGATAACCCTGGAGGCAAAAAAAAAAAAAAAAAGTAAGATGTGAACATTTAGTTGCCACGTGATCTACCATTGGACACTTGGAATGTTCAATCTTGGAATATTCAGTGCTTATCCCAGGCTTTAAAAATTTCTTCTACTTTTTTTATTATTATGTTTCTTTACTTATTAAAGATAGAGACAGCTGAAAATCAAGAGGGAAAGGGTGATAGAGAAGGAGAGAGACAGAGAGACACTTGTAACACTGCTTTACCATTTATAAAGCTTTCCCTCCTGTGGGTGGGGACCAGGGGCTCAGACCCGGGTCCTTGCACATTTTTTTTTTCCTTTTAATGCAATCAGGGAACACACTTAGGTTCTCATGAGTATGTGATACCATTGGGAAGCCTCCACAGTCCAATTTGCCATTTTAAAAAAATCTTCAAAAAATTTTTTTTATTTATAAAAAGGAAACATTGACTAAACCATAGGATAAGAGGGGTACAACTCCACACAACTCCCACCACCAGAACTCCGTATCCAATCCCCTCCCCTGATAGCTTTCCTATTCTTTATCCCTCTGGGAGTGTGGACCCAGGGTCATTGTAGGATGCAGAAGGTGGAAGGTCCGGCTTCTGTAATTGCTTCCCCGCTGAACATGGGCGTTGACAGGTGGATCCATACTCCCAGCCTGCCTCTCTGAGGAGAGACACCATAGCTCTGTCCCACCACCCATGGAGCTTCCCCGGTGCTGGCTGAAGTGCTCCCATGTGGTGCCAGCACTTGAGCCCAGGACCTGGAGGCACTTTGCTGGTGAGCTATCTCCCAGCGCTACCCTAGGATTCTGCGCAAGACACTTACTGTCAGGGAGAAACTGCAGAAGCCAGAGGACTGACTGGCCTCCTGCTGGAGGAGCAGAGCCTCTCTGTAACAGCCCTTATCTGCAGGGGGAAAGGCTCTCTGCGGCTGAGTGCACATCGTGGCTTGAAGATCCCTGATGGATATGCTAAAGGGCCTCACTGGCAGATTCCTCCTCTCATCAGAACATCTATCATAGAAGTCATGTGGCTGAAGGTAATTAATTGGGGCTTTGGTGCACTTCATTCAAAAGTCCTCCTCTCAGCACCGTCTCTGGCGGGGATAATAAAAGCTGGAAGGACAGCCAGTTCTGACCTTTTGAACTCATTTGGAGTTTCCATGGAAGTGGGTGTCAGTGTGGATGGATTTGTTTTCTTCTCCGTGGAGAACACACACACAGGGCACCAGAGACACGTGGGCATCCTTGCACGTGGCTTTGTCCAGGACTGACTGAACCAAGCAGAGATACAAAGTGCAGATCTGCTGGGGGCTGGGCGGTGACACACCCGGTGAAGTGCACAAAGTACTAAGCAGCAAAAGATCCGCACAGGATCTGGGCTAGAGCCCCGGCTCCCCAACTGCAGGGCGTCTGCGTCACGGGCGGTGAAGCAGGTCTGCAGGTGTCTGTCTTTCTCTCTTCCTCTCTGCCTCCCTCTCCTGTCTTAATTTCTCTCTGTCCTATCCAATAACAGAGAAAAAAAGAGAAAAAGGAAGAAAGGAAGAAAGCCACCAGGAGCAGTGGATTCATACTGCTGGCACCGAATCTCAGCAATAACCTTGGAAGCAAAAAAATAAAAAGCAGATTTATTCAGGTTCTCGCCAGAGTTTGCATTCCTAATGTGGAAAGGAGTGCAGAGGGGACAGTCTTCTTAATGCCTAATGCAGGGGAGGGAGGCAGAAGCTTCCAACACGAGTGCTGGTTTAGCTGACGTGAGACTGTCCAGAAGGCTCTTTCCATCCATTCAGCACCAGATGTTTGTTGAGAAGCTGCTCTGTGCACCTGTTCTTGCAGGCACCCGGGGAGTAGAAATAGCAGTAAACAAAGCAAACAAAAATGGTCAGAAGACAGCTCCCACGTAGATCACCAGGCTTTCTATGTGGGAGAACCCACATCTGAGCCCTGGTGCCACATGGGAATATCACAACACCAGGAAAGGTGGATCAAAGCTGCAGTTGTCTCTTTCTCTAAAGCGGAGGAAAAAAATTGCCTGGGAGCAGTGGAAGTGTACATATGAGGCTCCATCAAAAAGTCAGCATGACATTTATTTATTTATTTATTTATTGCCTCCAGGGTTATTGCTAGGGCTCAGTGCCTGCACCATGCATCCACTGCTCCTAGAGGCCATTCTTTCCCCCTTTTGTTGCCCTTGTTGTAGCCTTGTTGTGGTTATTATTGTTGTTGATGATGTTGTTCATTGTTGGATAGGACAGAGAGAAATGGAGAGAGGAGGGGAAGACAGAGAGGATGGGAGAGACAGACACCTGCAGACCTGCTTCTCCGCCTGTGAAGCGACTCCCCTGCAGGTGGAGAGCCGGGGGCTCGAACCTGGATCCCTACGCTGGTCCTTGAGCTTTGCGCCATGTGTGCTTAACCCGCTGTGCTACTGCCTGACCCCCAAAGTCAGCGATTTTTAAAAAAAATGTATTATGTTTACTTATTATTGGATAGAGACAGAGAGAAATCATCACTTCATCACTTGCAAATCATCACTTTATCACTTGCAAAGCTTTCCCTCTGCAGGTGGGAACCGGGTACTTGAACCTGGGTCCTTATGCATTGTATCGTGTACTCAGCCATGTGTGCCACTGCCTGACCCCTGACCCCTAGTCCGCAATCTCTCTCTTTTTAAAATTTATTTATTATTGATAGAGAAATTGAGAGGTGAGGGGGAAACAGAGAGACACCTGCAGCCCTGCTCCTCTGCTCATGAAGCTTTCCCCCTGCAGGTGGGGACCAGGGGCTTGAACCTGCAACCTTACACACCACAATGTGTGCGCTTAACCAGGTGCGCCACCGCTTTGTCCCCTAGTCAGCAATCTCTATCCAAACAAGTCTTTCTTTCTAAAGGACAGATGCAACCGGCACATAAATTAATAGAACGAGGGTGGAGGAGATGGCATAATAGTTATGCAAAGAGATTCTCACGCCTGAGGTTCCAAAGATCCAAGTTCAATCCCCCCAACCCTGCCCCTGCCCCTGCACCCACACTAAGCCAAAGCTGAGCAGTGCTCTGATTAACAACACTAGTAATAAAATAGATCAGATCAGGTGATAGTAAGTGCTGAATCCTATGGAAAACATTAGGCAGGTCAAGGGAGAGGGAGCCCCCAGGTAAGACCAGCATACGGCTGGGTGTGTAAGGTGGGAAGCTGATTTCTCTGAAGCCCGGGAGGATACTGGCAATGTGTGGGAGCACAACCATTGTAGACTGGGCTGTGTGCAAAGGCCCCATGGGGGCAGCCCGCTCGGCACACACAAGGCCTGGTCTAGCGGCTGGAGCAGCTGGGGGGTGGCAAGAGGCGAGAGAGAGCTGGGCGAGGGTGACAGCCCAAGGGGCAGCTTTCAGGCCACGGTGACTACGTCTCTGTCTATGCCTTTGGATGGGAGTCTTTGGAGACGTCTGAACACCAGAACGAGCCTTCCCACAAGAGCACTCCCATTGTGAGGAACACGCAGCAGCAGGAGTCAGGTGTGCAAGCAGCCGGGCATCCGCCTTCACAGCCACGGTCCTGGTGGCACAGCGTGTGGGCCAGCATGGCAGGGCCAATTGCTCCGGGTAGAAGGTGGGACCATTAATCCCCCCAATAAAGAAAAATAAATAAATAAATGAGCAAAAAAAAAAAGAGAGAGAGAGAGAGATGATAGGGTAGCTAGATGCTAAATAGATAAGTAAATAGATGTGCCAGGCTAGCGTGAGGGTGTTTCTTCCCGGGCATGTGCTCTCCGGGTTGGAGAGAACTTGACAGGAGCCAACCTGGGCTGCTGCTTACTCAGTGACGCAGGAGAGGAACCAGGAACTCGTGGCAGAGCGGGAACGCAATGCGTCTTGATTAATCAGAGACAACGCTTTTATGTATTTAGAACCGGAAGTGGCAAGTCGGAAAAGGCAATGGCTAGGAAAGGGGATGGAGAAAAGGAAAGAGTGGGCTAATGGTAGAAACTCCCTTAGCAACTGCTGCAAAGGTTTTAACTGGTGGGATTAATTAATACCCTGAAGGAAGGGTGGGTCTTGAGGTAGAAAGAAGATAGATCAGGCAAAACAGTGATTATGTAAATAGGCCATAGTGTCAGCAATGGAGCAGGGGGGCCGCCCGACATAGATGATAGAGTGATAGGTAAGTATAGGTTGGCAAGATGACTCACTGGGAGGGTGTATACTTTGCTTGAGCTTTGTTCTTCAGGTGCACCTCAGTTTCCAGCCTGACCCCACTATGGTGTCCTCTCCTCTCTCCTCATCTCTCTCTCTGAAATAAAAGGGGGGGGGGGGAGTTGGGCAGTAGCGTAGCCGGTTAAATGTACCTGGTGCAAAGCACAAGGAGTGGCGCAATGATCCCAGTTTGAGCCTCTGGCTCCCCACCTGCGGGGCGGGGAAGAGCGCTTCACAGGCGGTGATGCAAGGTCTGCAGGTGTCTATCTTTCTCCCCCCCCCCCGTCTTCCTGTCCTCTTGTTTTGTCTCTGTCCCATCCAACAACAATAATAGCCATGGCAACAATAACAATGATAATAACAAGGGCAACAAAAATGGCCTCCAGGAGCAGTGGATTGGCAGTGCAGGTGATAACCATGGAGGCAAAAAAATAAATAGGAGGTGAAACCAGTGAGTGGGTGGATAAGAGAGATGAGCTGATGGAACCCATGTCAGAGACAAGAGAAAGGGAAGGCTGAGGGAGGGCTCCCAGCTGAGGTCTGCATGGCTGAAGAGCACTGAGCCAGGCACTGAGCCAGGACACTGAAGGTGAAGGTTTTGTGTGTGTGTGTGTGGGGTGGTGGTAGTCAAATCAAGTTCAGGATTGGCTAGAGAAATGCATTAAATATCCAAGTGGAGAGCTGAGTCTGCAGCTGTGAGTGAGTTCATTGGAGAGGTCGGAGTAATAGTCCTGACTCTGGGAGTCATTTTTACTCTGTAGGTGATGTTAGAGGGGCGGGGCGGGTGTGTAACTTGAGAAGAATTGGGGGTCTCTGCTGGAGCACACCCAGGGAGCCCCGTGCTGGCCAATCAATTCTGTCTTGTTTTGGTCAGGACGCTCCATCTCATGGAGGATCTGTTTGGGGTTGACCATAAGAAAGGAAGGTTCCAGTCTTTTGGGTTGCCGGAAAAGTCAGGACACATTTTTGCATAGAAGAACAGAAAGAAAATATGTTATGACTTTTCCGATAGCCCAGTAGTTGGCAAATATAAGTCTGTCACTAACAAACCACCCTTTTCCCTTTTTTCCTTTTTCTCTCTGTTTCTTTCTTTTAAAAAAATATTTGGTATGGTCCAGGAGATGGCGCAGTGGATAAAGCATTGGACTCTCAAGCATGAGGTCCTGAGTTCAATCCCTGGCAGCACATGTACCAGAGTGATGTCTGGTTCTTTCTTTCTCCTCCTATCTGTCTCATTAATAAATAAAATCTTTAAAGAAATATTTGGTTAATTTATTTTGGATAGAGGACAGGAGAAATGAGAGGAGAGATAGAGAGAGACCTGCAGCACTGTTTCATAGAGATGTAATTGTTATTTGGGATTAGTTACACTGTTCTCTTAGTTTTCACTTACGTAGTTACAGACGAACTAAACACAGTGGTTTCAAGTTTGCTGGATTCACAAGCTTAATGATTAGACAAAAAACTTTAAGTTTAAATATGCTCCCCAAGTGTTGCAGTTGCAAACAGAATATTCTTTTTTATTATTATTAGTGACTTAGTTATGATGAACAAGACTGTAAGATAACAGGGGTACAATTTCACACACTCCCTACCACCAAGAGTTTCATGTCCTATCCCCTTCATAGGAAGCTTCCCTATTATTATTATTACTATTATTATTTTGCCTCCAGGGTTATCGCACTCCGAATCCACTGCTCCTAGAGACCATTTTTCCCATTTTGTTGCCCTTGTTGTGTTGCTCTTGTTGTAGTTGTTATTGTTGTTATAGCTGTTGTTGTTGGATAGGACAGAGAGAAATGGAGAGAAGAGGGGAAGACAGAGAGGGGGAGAGAAAGACAGACACCTGCAGACCTGCTTCACCACTTGTGAAGTGACTCCCCTGCAGGTGGGGACCTGGGGGCTCGAACAGGGATCCCTACTCTGGCCCTTACGCTTTGCGCCACCTGCACTTAACCCAGTGCACTACCACTCAGCTCCTTTTTGTTTGTTTGTTTGTTTAAATAGACTTCCTAGCTTCTTCTTCTTTTTTTAAAAAAATATTTATTTATTTATTTATTCCCTTTTGCTGCCCTTGTTGTTTTATTGTTGTAGTTATTATTGATGTTGTTATCATTGGATAGGACCGAGAGAAATGGAGAGAGGAGGGGAAGACAGAGAGGGGGAGAGAAAGATAGACACCTGCAGACCTGCTTCACTGCCTGTGAAGTGACTCCCCTGCAGGTGGGGAGCCGGGGGCTCGAACCAGGATCCTTATGCCGGTCCTTGCAGTTTGTGCCACCTGCACTTTACCCGCTGCGCTACCGCCCGACACCCAGCTTCTTCTTCTTTATCTTCATTTATTTATTGGATAGAGGCAGCCAGAAATTGAGAGTCAGGGGGAGATGGAGAGGGACAGAGACAGATTCCTACAGCACTGCTTTACCACTCATGAAGCTTTCCCCCTACAGATAGGGACTGGGGGGCTTGAACTGGGTCCATGAACATTGTAACATGTGCCCTCAACCAGGTGTGCCACCATCCATCCCTGAAGCTTCCTATTCTTTATCCCTTTGCGGGTATAGACCAAAATTCTTTATGGGGAGCAGAAGGTGGAAGGTCTGGCTTCTGTAATTGCTTCTCTGCTGGACATGGGTGTTGACAGGTGGATCCATAACCCCAACCTGTTTTTTTTCCTACACGGTTATTGCTGGGGCTCAGTGCCTGCACCATGAATCCACTGCTCCTGGAGGCTCTTTTTTCCCTCTTTGTTGCCCTTGTTGTAGCCTTGTTGTGGTTATTATTAATGTTGATGTCGTTCGTTGTTGGATAGGACAGAGAGAAATGGAGAGAGGAGGGGAAGACAGAGAGGGGGAGAGAAAGACAGACACCTGCAGACCTGCTTCACCGCCTGTGAAGCGACTCCCCTGCAGGTGGGGAGCTGGGGGCTCGAACTGGGATCCTGACGCCAGTCCTTGCATTTTGTGCCACATGCGCTTAACCCGTTCCGCTACCGCCCGACCCCCCCCAAGTGTATTTTTTAAAATTTATTTATAAAATGGAAATATTGACAAGTCCATAGATTAAGGGGGGTACAATTACACACAGTTCCCACTCCCAGAACTCCGTATCTGCTCCCCTCCCCTGATAGCTTCTTTATTCTTTATCCCTCTGGGGGTATGGACCCAGGATCATTGTGGGGTGCAGAAGGTGGTAGGTCTGGCTTCTGTAATTGCTTCTCCACTGAACCTGGGCGTATTTTCTTTTTCAATATGACTCAAGTTTTCAACTCACGGTGCTGCACATTGTTGATCAGGTCACATTCATTACCTGACTGACTCTATGGCAAAATCAGCAGTTTAATGCAACAGCCAAAATAAAGCAGTAAAAAAAAAAAAAAAAGGTTGTTTGACTTTGTAAATCAGAGATAGACTGAGAGCGGGAGACAGAGATAGAGAGAGAGAGAGAGAGGCCAGAAAAATACTCTGCCATATACGAACGGTGCTGGGGACTGAGCTCAGGACCTCGTGCTTATATGTCCAGAACTTTGCCCACCATGCCACCTCTTGGGCTACAAAAAAAGGGCGGGGGGGTGCCAGGTGGTGGCGCACCTGGTTGAGCACACATGTTGCAATGTGCAGGGACCCAGGCTTGAGTCCCCGGTCCCCACCTGCAGGCAGAAAGCTTTGCGAATGGTGAAGCAGGGCTGTAGGTGTCTCTCTGTCTCGCTCTATCAACCTCTTGATTTCTGGATGTCTCTATTCAATAGATAGATAATAAATTTTTAAAAATCCAGGTTTTGAAATACAAAAGATAAGGGGTATGTGTATGTCTTTTATCTTTCCCTCCTCCTTCCCCTTTCTTCCCCTTTCTACTTCTTCTTCTTCCTCTTCTTCTTCTTCTTCTTCTTCTTCTTCTTCTTCTTCTTCTTCTTCTTCTTCTTCTTCTTCTTCTTCTTCTTCTTCTTCTTCTTCTTCTTCTTCTTTTTTTTTTCCTACAGGATTATCACTAGGGCTTGGTGCTGACACTATGAATCCAGGCTGCCATTTATTCTTTATCTCTTTCTTTCTTCCTTCCTTTATTCCCATATTTTATTATTTGATAAAACAGAGAGAAAATGAAAGAGGAGGGGAAGCAAAGAGGGAGGAAATAGAGAGAGAGACACCTGCAGACCTGCTTCACTGCCCATAAAGCATCCCTGCTACCGCTGGGGAGTGGGACTTGAACCTGGGCACTTGTACTTAGTACTGTGTGCACTTAACTGGGTGCACCCCCATTTCTTTCTTTTTCCAATTTCTTTATTGGGGAATTAATGTTTTACATTCGACAGTAGATACAATAGTTTGCACATGCATAACATTTCTCAGTTTTCCATATAGCAATACAACCCCCACTAGGTCCTCTGTCATCCTTTTTGGACCTGTATTCTCCCCCACACCCACCCCAGAGTCTTTTATTTTGGTGCAATACGCCAATTCCAGTTCAGGTTCTACTTGTGTTTTCTTTTCTGATCTTGTTTTTCAACTTCTGCCTGAGAGTGAGATCATCCCATACTCATCCTTCTGTTTCTGACTTATTTCACTTAACATGAATTTTTCAAGGTCCATCCAAGATCGGCTGAAAATGGTGAAGTCACCATTTTTTATAGCTGAGTAGTATTCCATTGTGTATATAGACCACAACTTGCTCAGCCACTCATCTGTTGTTGGACACCTGGGTTGCTTCCAGGTTTTGGCTATTACAAATTGTGCTGCTAAGAACATATGTGTACACAGATCTTTTTGATGGGTGTGTTGGGCTCCTTAGGATCTATCCCCAGGAGAGGAATTGCAGGATCATAGGGTAGCTCCATTTCTAGCCTTCGGAGAGTTCTCCAGACTGTTGTCCACAGAGTTTGGACCAACTGACATTCTCACCAGCAGTGCAGGAGGGTTCTTTTGACCCCACACCCTCTCCAGCATTTCATTTGCTGCTGTTACCTTTTCTGATGTCTGATATTTTCACAGGAGTGAAATGGTATCTCATTGTTGTCTTTATTTGCATTTCTCTGACAATCAAAGACTCGGAGCATTTTTTTTATGTGTTTCTCGGCCTTTTGTATCTCTTCTGTGGTGAATATTCTGTCCATGTCCTCTCCCCATTTTTGGATGGGGTTATTTGTTTTCTTATGGTTGAGTTTGGCAAGCTCTTTATATATTTTGGCTATTAGCCTCTTGTCTGATGTATGGCATGTAAAGATCTTCTCCCATTCTGTGAGGGGTCTCTTGCTTTGGGTAGTGGTTTCTTTTGCTGTGCAGAAGTCCCATAGGTTTATGCTTGCCTTAGTCTTCTATGTAATTGGATTTGTTTCACTGAAGATGTCTTTAAAATTTATGTAGAAGGGAGTCAGGCGGTAGCGCAGCGGGTTAAGCGCAAGTGGCGCTAAGCACAAGGACCAGCGGAAGGATCCCGGTTTGAGCCCCCAGCTCCCCACCTGCAGGGGAGTCACTTCACAGGCGGTGAAGCAGGTCTGCAGGTGTCTGTCTTTCTCTCCCCCTCTCTGTCTTCCCCTCCTCTCTCCATTTCTCTCTGTCCTATCCAACAACAATGACATCAAAAATAACTACAACAACAAAACAACAAGGGCACCAAAAGGAATAAATAAATAAATAAATTTAAAAAAATAAAAAAAAATTTATGTAGAAAAGAGTTCTGCCAATATTTTCCTCTAAGCACCTGACAGTTTCTGGTCTAACATCCAAGTCCTTGATCCATTTAGAATTTACTTTTGTGTTTGGTGAAATATAGTGGTTCAGTTTCATTCTTCTGCATGTTTCAACCTGTTTTTTCCAACATCATTTGTTGAAGAGACTCTGCTTTCCCTCATTTAATAGTCTGAGCACCTTTGTCAAAGATTAGATGTCCATAGGTGTGGGGCCTCACTTCTGGGCTCTCAATTCTATTCCACTGGTCAGTGTGTCTATTCATGTTCCAGTACCAAGCAGTTTTGATGATAATAGCCCTATAATACAATGTGAGATCTGGGAGTGTGATGCCTCCAATTTTGTTCTTTCTTCTCAAGATTGTTTTGGCAATTCTAGGTCTTTTCTGCTTCCAGATAAACATTTGTAGCATTTGTTCTATTCTCCTAAAAAATGTGCTTGGGATCTTGACAGGGATAACATTAAATTTATAGATGGCTCTGGGTAGTATATTCATTTTAATGATGTTAATTCTTCCAACCCATGAACATGGAATATCTTTCTACTTCTTTGTGTCTTTTTCAATTTCCTTGAGTAGTGACTCATAATTTTCAGTATACAAGTCTTTCACTTCTTTGGTTAGGTTTACTCCTAGATATTTTATTGTTTTGTTGCTATAGTAAAAGGAATTGATTTCTGGATTTCATCTTCTTCTAACTTAGTGTTTGCATAGAGGAATGCCACTGACTTTTGAATGTTAATTTTTAGCCAGACACCTTCCTGTGTTGCCTGATGATTTCCAAAAGCTTCTTGCTGTATTCCCTAGGTTTTTCTATGTATACTCTTATGTCATCTGCAAATAGGGAGAGTTTGACTTCTTCTCTTCCAATCTGTATGCCTTTAATTCCTTGCTCCTGCCTGATTGCTATGGCAAGAATGTCCATCACTATGTTGAATAGTAATGGTGATAGTGGGCAGCCCTGTCTAGTACCTGATCTGAGTGGAAATGCTTCCAGGTTTTCACCATTGAGTATGATGTTGGCTGTAGGTTTGCTATATAGAGACTCCACTATCTTCAGGAATTTTCCACTGATTCCTATTTTTTGTAGTGTTTTTATCATAAAGGGATGTTGTATTTTGTCAAAGGCTTTCACTGCATCTGTTGATATAACCATGTGGTTTTTGGTCTTGTTTTTATTGATGTGGTGGATCACATTGATTGACTTACATATATTAAACCAACCTTGCATGCCTGGGATAAACCCCACTTGGTCATGATGAACAATCTTTTAAATAGACTGCTGTATCCAGTTGGTTAGGATTTTGTTCAGTATTTTAGCATCTATGTTCATCAGAGATATTTGTCTGTAGTTTTCTTTTTTGGTTGTGTCCCTGTCTGCTTTTGGTATCAGGGTGATGTTGGCTTCATAGAAGCTGGAAGGGAGTATTCCTGTGTCTTCAATCTACTGGAAGACTTTTAAAGTAGAAGTATTAACTCTTCCTTGGACATCTGGTCCAGGACTTTTATTTTTGGGAAGGTTTTTGATAACTGTTTCAATTTAATTAGCTGTGATGGGCCTGTTCATGTTATCTAGTCCCTCTTTACTTAATTTTGGAAGTTCTTAGGTATCTAGGAAATTGTCCATTTCTTCCAGGTTCTCTAGCTTGGTGGCATATAGTTGTTTATAGAAGCCTCACATGTTATGTTGAATTTCTGTGGTGTCTGTTGTAATATCTTCTCTTTCATTTACAATCCAATTTATTTGGCTCTTCTCCCTTTTTTGTTTTGTGATTCTGGCTAAAGGTTTGTCAATTTTGTTCACTCCTTCGAAGAAACAACATTTACTTTCGTTGATCTTTTGTATGGTTTTCTTATTTTCAATATAATTTATTTTTTAAATTTATAAACAAACAAGGGCAACAAAATGAAATAAATAAATATCTAAATTTTTTTTTTAAGTGGGAGGGAAGGAGAGACATCTGCAGCACTACTTTCATGCTCCTGAAACTTCCACTTGTAGATGGGAAGGGTGTTTGAACCTGGGTCCTTGCACATGTGATGTGTGCACTCACCTGAGTGTGCCATCACCCAGCCTCCAAAAGGCAAGGTCTTACTGCCAGCCACCTTTGTAGAAAGGCCATCGTAGCAGGGCATACACAGCAGGGTGGAAATACAACTTTCTCCTTGAATAGATGAGAACTGTCCAAAAAGAAAAATTCCTCACTCTCTGTTTTGTAGTTCTTCTTCTAGCGTTTGCCTTTCTTCCGTAGCCAGTCAACAGGTCAGGTTGAAAGCCGTCAGGAGCTGCTTGTTGCTGGCTTAGAAAGTGACTGGGATCCATGTGGATTCAGTCGGCTAGGAAGGATCGTCAGTTTCCTCAGTGAATGGGGACTCACGGGATGCACCACGAGAAGGTCGATCCAATGCTTTGTAGTGTGTTAGGAGGAATGGGAGATTACTGTTCCCATAGGGAAAGGGGCGGGGGGAGAGAGAGAGAGAGAGAGAGAGTTGCAAAGTGTGCAGGTCATGTGGGCCTTGTGCATTGACAGTGTGTAACTTGCTGATTACTCCACAGGTTGGCCCTGTGAGTATTTGGCACAAAAGAATGGGCTGGGATTAATCTTCTACTTTATGCTTCTTCACATCATTTAACTGATGACACTGAGAGGGGAGAACAGTCTCCAAGGAGACAATCAAATCATTTCCCATGAACTAGGAATCTGCTGTATTTGGCAGGTAAAAAGCAAAAACAAAAGCAACACACACACACACACACACACACACACACACACACACACACACACCAGACCAAAAAAAAAAAAAAAAAGAGAACTCCTTGTTAAATTTGACTCTCAAGTAAACAATAACCAAATTTTTCATATAAATGTGTTCCATGTCATATTTGAGACATCAAAGAATTGTTTTATGAAGTTCAAATCTAATGGGCCCTACTGTATTTTATCTGGCAACCATACTACAAAAGGTGATGGATTTAATACCTGCTGATTAAAAACAAAATAACATACCTTTAGAGATCAGGAGAAAGCTCAACTGTAAAGCACACAACCTTCTATGTGTGAGGCTCTGGGTTTGAATTCCAGTGGCACATAGGAGCATCAGACACAGCACTAGAAAAGTTCTGTGGGATGATGGAGCTGTGTTATGGTGTCTCTCTTTCCCCCCACCATTCTCTTACTCCCTCTCTTCTATATTTCCTTCTCTCTTAAAAGAAGTAGAAGGAGGAGGAGGATGGTGGAGAAGAAGAAGCAGGAGAAGAAGGAGAAGGAGGAGAAGAATCAGGCTTATGATCGAAGAGACAGCATATCAGTTTTGCAACAGATGTTCCTGCCTGAGACCCCAGAGACCCCAGGTTCAATCCCTGGAACCATCATAAGCCAGAGCTGAGTGGTGTTCTGGTCAAAACAATAAAGAAAGGGAAGAGAAGAGAAAGGGAAGGGAAGGGAAGGGAAGGGAAGGGAAGGGAAGGGAAGGGAAGGGAAGGGAAGGGAAGGGAAGGGAGGGGAGGGGAGGGGAGGGGAGGGGAGGGGAGGGGAGGGGAGGGGAAGGGAAGGGAAGGGGAAGGGAAGGGAAGGGGAAGGGGAAGGGGAAGGGAAGGTGAAGGGAGGGGAGGGGAGGGGAGGGGAGGGGAAGGGAAGGGGAAGGGAGGGGAAGGGAAGGGGAAGGGAGGGGAGGGGAGGGGAGGGGAAGGGAAGGGAAGGGGAAGGGAAGGGAAGGGAAGGGAAGGGAAGGGAAGGGAAGGGAAGGGAAGGGAAGGGAAGGGGAAGGGGAAGGGGAAGGGGAAGGGAAGGGAAGGGAAGGGAAGGGAAGGGAAGGGAAGGGAAGGGAAGGGAAGGGAAGAGAAGGGAAGAGAAGAAGGTAGGAGAGAGATTAGGCCCAGGATCAGTGGTATTAAATGTGTGATGATCTAAGTTCATACCCCAACACTGCATAGAAAAAAATGAGCTAAAAAACCTTTTAAGATTTTCCATTCACTTCTGAACTAGAAGATTCCTTTAGGTCTGTCTGGGGCGCCCACTCATTCTGCTTCTGTATGTCCCTGAATAACTTGACACCACCCTCTGTGAAATGAGGAAATCCTCAGATGAGCACTGTGCCTCACCAGGGGAAAACCCTGTTGAATTTCACATCCGCGTTGTCATGCAGAAGGACCCGGACACTTTGCAGAACACCCTCCTCTACTTCAGTAAAAAACAATTGAGCATTTTATTTTAAAAAAAGGCATATTCTTATGACATGGCTTAATAGCCGGTCAGGGTGCCTGGGTGTTCAGTCTCATCTTTCTTTCCCCCTCTGTCTGACTTGCATGATGACAGGATTCGTCTACCCAGGAGAATAACAAGCTCTGGAAAGTCTCTGGAAGGAACAGCAGTGTGATGAGAATGCAGAGAGGAAGCAGCCCATGACACCCGGGGAGCTTGAAGCAGCCACAGGCGAGGCCTAGACCCAGAGGGTTTGTGATGGGAAGACTGGAGGGAGCCTGGACCACACAGGACCTCTTCCAACTGCAAGTGCTTTTCTCCATTTTACCAGAACAAAGGTGTGTGTGTGTGTGTGTGTGTGTGTGTGTGTGTGTGTGTGTGAGAGAGAGAGAGAGAGAGAGAGAGAGAGAGATATCTCGAGGCTCTCCGCGTGGCAGTGCCTGTGTTTATGCTGTGTCCATCACCCTCTTGTCTGGACCATAACCCCTTAGACCTTTGCTTCCTCATGTGTGAAAAGGCTGAAATATGAGTGTTCCTGTCACTGAGCCATTGTAAGGACTCAATGATAACATGAATATAACCAAGCCTGGCCCTCAGGGACAATCCCAGTGACTGATGGTGTCTGAGGCTACTGCTCTCAACAAGTTCAGTTATAATGTTTTTATTATCTTATTTATTTACTGGATAGAGTCAGCCAGAAATCAAGAGGGAAGGGGATGATAGAGAGGGACAGAGACAGAGAGACACCTGCAGCCCTGCTTCACCACTCGCAAAGCTTTCCCCCTGCAGGTAGAGACCGAGGACTTGAACCCGGGTGTGTACTCATCCAGGTTGCACCACCACCCGGCTCCCAGTTGTGATTTTTAAAAAAATATTTATTTATTGATTCCCTTTTGTTGCCCTAGTTGTTTTCTTGTTGTAGTTATTATTGTTGTCATTGTTGTTGGATAGGACAGAGAGAAATGGAGAGAGGAGGGGAAGACAGAGAGGGGGAGAGAAAGACAGACACCTGCAGACCTGCTTCACCGCCCGTGAAGCGACTCCCCTGCAGGTGGGGAGCTGGGGGCTCGAACCGGGATCCTTACGCCGGTCCCTGCACTTTGCGCCACGTGCGCTTAACCCACTGCGCTACTGCAGAACTCCCCCAGTTGTGGTTTTTAAATGTAGTGCTGGGGAATGAACAGGGGTTGGGGGGAGATAGGAGAGAGGGAAAGAAAAACATATACACAGGAGAGATGCCACAGCACTGCTCCACCACCCTTGGATCTGCCAGGGCTCAAATCCAGAGCCTCATGCCCTCCCCTTCAATTACATTTTAGAAAATTTAAAAATATTTATTTATTCCCTTTTTTGTTGCCCTTGTTGTTTTGTTGTTGTAGTTTTATTGTTGTTGTTATTGATGTCGTTGTTGTTGGATAGGACAGAGAGAAATGGAGAGAGGAGGGGAAGACAGAGAGGGGGAGAGAAAGACAGACACCTGCAGACCTGCTTCACCGCCTGTGAAGTGACTCCTGTAGGTGGGGAGCCGGGCTCTCGAACCGGGATCCTTATGCCGGTCCTTGAACTTTGCGCCACGTGCACTTAACCCGCTGTGCTACTGCCCGACTCCCCAATTACAAATTTTAATAATAAACTTCTCTGGTGGTAGATGTAGTTTGTGGAGTAATATATAAAAATAGAAAAGAGGGAGTCGGGCTGTAGCGCAGCGGGTTAAGCGCAGGTGGCGCAAAGCACAAGGATCGGCATAAGGATCCCGGTTCGATCCCCGGCTCCCCACCTGCAGGGGAGTCGCTTCACAGGCAGTGAAGCAGGTCTACAGGTGTCTGTCTTTCTGTCCTCCTCTCTGTCTTCCCCTCCCTCTCTCCATTTCTCTCTGTCCTATCCAACAACGACAACAACAATAATAACTACAACAATAAAACAACAAGGGCAACAAAAGGAAATAAATTAAAAAAAATAAAAATAAACCAATAAAAATAGAAAAGGGAAAACCCAGAACTTCCCCCATAAAATTATTCAGGGTGCCCGGCAGTGGTACACCCTGTTAAGTGCCCATAGTATGAAGCTCAAAAACACGCACAAGGATCTGGGTTTGAAGCCCTGGCTCCCCACCTGCCCGGATGTCACTTCAAAGGCAGTGAAGCAGGTCTTAGGTGTCTTATCTTTCTCTCTCCCTTTGTATCTCCCCCCTCCTCTCTCAACTTTTCTCTGTACTGTCCAATACAATTGAAAAAATGGCTACCAGGAGCAGTGGATTTGTAGTGCTGGCTCCAGCCCCAGTGATAACCTGATAACCCTGGAGGCAAAAAAAAAGTCATTCACACCTACGCCCCTATTTTTACCAGTGGTTTTCAACACTACCGATATGAACTTGCCTTTTAAAAAATTTATATATTTATTCCCTTTCGTTGTCCTTGTTGTTTAACATTGTTGTGGTTATTATCGCTGTCATCATTGTTGGATAGGACAGAGAGAAATGGAGAGAGGAGGGGAAGACAGAGAGGGGGAGAGAAAGACAGACACTTGTAGACCTGCTTCACCGCCTGGGAAGCGACTCCCCTGCAGGTGGGGAGCCGGGGGCTCGAACCAGGATCTTTATGTCCTTGCGCTTTGCACCAAGTGCACTTAACCCGCTGCACTACCAATATGGCACAGCCACTGGGGCATACTGTTATTATTATTATTATTTTAATACAGCTGCCCAGAAGGTGGTGCAGTGGGTCTATCTTTGGACTCACAAGCATGTGGTCCCCAGTTTGAACCCTGGCATTGCATGTGCCAGAATTATGTGCTGGCCTTGATTCCCCATTAATGAAAGCAAATAAACCTTAAAGAAATAGAAAGACCTGGACTCCAAGCAGATCACATCAATCAGAAACTCAGTGGGCAATGACTGATTCTGTATAAAATATCTGGAGGGTTGGCAAAATAGCTCACTAGGGCAGTGCGCCTGCTTTGCATGTGTGCAACCCCAGTTCCAGCCCAGCCTCTGCGACACTGGAGAAAGCTTCAGTGATATGGTACATTTCCTCTTATCTTCTCTGTTGCTGTCTCTCTCCTTCTATCAGAAAAAAAAAATGACTCAGAGCAGTAAAGTCCCAGCAGTGACCAACAACAATAACAAGAGATCAACCTTGGGAAATTCCATTGCAAGATCTGCTTTAAAAATATCCGTGCCACTCATTACATGTGCTATCTTTCTTTCAGTCCTATATATTTATAGATTTAAAAAATAGAGGGGCAGTAGCGCAGCAGGTTAAGCGCACGTGGGGCAAAGCGCAAAGACCGGCATAAGGATCCCGGTTCAAGCCCCCGGCTCCCCACCTGCAGGGGAGTCACTTCACAGGCGGTGAAGCAGGTCTGCAGGTGTCTGTCTTTCTCTCCCCCTCTCTGTCTTCCCCTCCTCTCTCCATTTCTCTCTGTCCTATCCAACAACGTCGGCATCAATATCAACAACAATAATAACTACAACAGTAAAACAACAAGAGCAACAAAAGGGAATAAATAAATAAATAAATATTTTTTAAAAATAGAGACAAAGAGGCCGAGAGAAAGAGTGAAAGATGACCACAACACCAGTGCAGTGGGGCCAGACTCAAACCTGGCTCGCACGCAGAGCGCACAGCACACTCTCCAGCTGAGCTCTTTTGCCGGCCTTCTGTGGAATTTTCCGAAGCAGTATTGTACATTCTGGTTTGCAACCCGCTTTTGTCAAAGTGCCTTGTGTCTCATCATCACTCTTTCACAATCTTTTATTTATTTATTTATTCTTCTATTAAGACTTCCAGCCATGATGTCTAATAGGGTCCGTGCTTTTCACCCAGCAGTCAGCTCACAAAAACAAGTTCATGGAAGTTGGTGCAAAGCACTACGACCAGACCAGCGTAAGGATCCCGGTTGAGCTTCCCACTCCCCACCTGCAGGGGAGTCGCTTCACAAGCGGTGAAGCAGGTCTGCAGGTGTCTGTCTTTCTCTCCCTCTCTCTGTCTTCCCCTCCTCTCTCCATTTCTCTCTGTCCTACCCAACAACGATGATATCAACAGCAACAGTAATAACTACAGCAATAAAAAAAAAAACAAGGGTAACAAAAGGGAATAAATATTAAAAACAACAAGTTCATTTAGAAACGTCCTCACTCCTGCCTCCCCCACTCCTCCAGTCGCCTGTGATTCTTTCTTCCTGGGACTGCAGCGTCTGAACTGATGGCCACCAGTGGCTCAGGCCTCTGAGTTGTCAGTCCGTGGCTCTGTGGGTAAAGCCTGGAAGCAGGCAGGTAGACGTGCCGGTGTGGGGTTTGTGCGTTTTCTTCCCTAAATATCAATTTGACGTACAGCGTCCTTTCTCATTTAGTGCTTGGCCAGCCGTGGCGGTGGCGATTTCAGCTCAGAGCAGCCTCTGAAGGGGAAGTTCCCTTGGCTGCCCAACTGACACTGTTGGAAAATGCAGTAACACTGAAACACCACCAGACAAATTCCTCGTAGAAATCTGTCTCTCACTGCTGACTGCTGGGAATGGCTGTGGGACACAATCGAGGGCCTTCTACTAGTTAGGAAGCAAACTCCCAGATGCTTCTACCCATCCTGATGGTAATATCTGCAATGATTCAGATGCCGGGGTGTGTGTGTGTGTGTGTGTGTCGGGGGGGGGAGCATAGCAGAATAGATGTCGCCCTGACTTTGTGTCTCCCCAGGTGGACATTCCAACAGAGGAGTAGAAGCTCAAGGTAGGGGTGCTTGGAAGAAAAAAAAAATTATTTATTTATTGCTCAGTTTGGGATCTCTTACACAAGTGGTTTTCCCATTTCCAATCTAACTTCTTCCCCTTTGGATATATGCAGGGAGACACCGTAGCACGAGCACTTCCTCTGGTGGGTTCTTTAGTACCCGCAGGCTCAGTTCCCTCCACTGTGCCAGGGGAAGGAGAAGGAGAGAGACACTCCGAAATCTGGCGCCCAACGTGGGGCACGAACCCATGGTGTCTCTCTCCTCCGGCAGGGTGGCCTCCAGGGGAAAGGTAACGGGCTGGTTCTTTCTTGCTCACGACAGGGGTGACACGAAGTAAAAGACACCAGGGGACTCTTAGTGTGAATCTAGAATCCGAGTCCTTGAGTCCCAGAATCCTAGAGTCCGTTTATTAGCAAAGTGGACATGAGTTAAACAGAAAAGCAATGAAGTTAATTATTGTTGAAATATGACAGAAATTACAGGTTTCTTAACAGTCAGCATGCCCCTAAGGTAGGGGGTTGGTATGACAGGAATTTATGAGATACAAGACAGTTATTCTCCATAACACAAGCAACTTAATTATCCAAAGGTATTTGAGAGAAGCATAGGGGTTAAACCCATAGGGTGAGACAGAGAAAAGATGAATATCAAAAGGCCATATAGTTTGGAATTTCTCTTGTCTGGGGTCTGAGGTGTGTGATGAAGTGTGTGATAAGGTGTGTTCTTCTGTGATCAGAAGGTGACTTTGAATGAGTGAATCTGTGGCCATGTGGCCTGCAGTTAATGGAGGGAAGTACTGGGGTATCTGTGGGCCTGAGAGTCAAGAAGGAAAGAACCAAGTCTGAGTTTCCCCCCTTATGCTCACCTCGGTTGAGAGAGACTTACCAAGAGGTTATCTTCTCAGACCTCCATCCAAAGATGGGGGTGGTTCTCCCTAAGCTCTATCAGGCTCACACATGTTCCCAACAAGGACCATGGCTGGAGTCAGGCAGTTAGCGGTCATCTCTCTGTTCTGCTCTGTGTCAGTTTTAGTGTTCCCTGCTGCCGCCAGGCTGCCTGCCTCAGCCAGGCTTCATGGGCTTGGCTCAGCACGGCTGGCAGGAAAAGTGAGGTCTATCAGTGCATATTGAATATGCACGGTGTATGCACACTCTACATGCAGAGCACACTCTGCTCAGTCTGTCTGTGTGCCGTGCTCTTTCTGTAGTGGTCATCGTCGCCACTGTCCAGGTGAGGAGGCCTTATGCTAAGCAAGGCCCTGACAGAGCCAGGCAGACATCATGATGGACACTTCCACACGAGCTCTGTGCTCGGGGCACGGGGGTTAAGGAGCTCCTCAAAGGCAACGGGAAGCAGAGCAGGTGGTCTGTGGGCCTCTGAAATATGAAGAATGAGCGAGGACTTTGAGCATTGATTTTTTAAAGATTTTTACTTACTTATTTGTTATTTATTTATTTATTTTCCCTTTTGTTGCCCTTGTTGTTTTATTGTTGTAGTTATTGTTGTTATTGATGTCGACATTGTTGGATAGGACAGAGAGAAATGGAGAGAGGAGGGGAAGACAGAGAGAGGGAGAGAAAGACACCTGCAGACCTGCTTCACTGCCTGTGAAGCGACTCCCCTGCAGGTGGGGAGCCGGGGGCTCGAACTGGCATCCTCACACCAGCCCTTGTGCTTCGCACCACGTGCGCGCTGTGCTACCGCTTGACTCCCTGAGCACTAATTTTTTTAAAATGCTTTTATTTATTTACTATTGGCTAGAGACAGAGAGAAATTGAGAGGTGAAAAGGAGATAAGGAAAGAGGCAGAGAGACAACTCAGCCCTACTTTACCACTCGTGAAGCTTTCCCCCTGCAGGTGGGGATCGGGGGCTTGAACCTGGGTCCTTGGCAACTGTAATGTGAGTGCTTACCCAGATGCACCACCACCTGGCCCCTTGATTTGTGTGTCCCCAAGTATTATTAACACTAAACACCACCTGTATTTGTTTTCTAAGGCTGCCATTATAAAACACCACAGACTGGAGGACTTTACAGAAATTGGGGAAAGGCAGCTCTGCAGTAGAGTGAAGGACTTGCATGTCTCACTTGGGTTCCATCCCTATTTTGCAGTGGTGTTCTGGTTGGCACCTCTCTCTCTCTCTCTCTCTCTCTCTCTCTCTCTCTCACACACACACACACACACACACACACACATTCAATAAACCTTGGAGCCAACAGACAGTTCATCCTGAAAAGCACACGCTTGACCAGACTCAAGGACCTGGGTCCGAGCACCCTGCCCCCACATGGGGACACGATGCAAAGAGGAAGCTTCTTTCTCTTTCTCCTCCACCCATCCTCTCTTTTTCTCCCCCTTTTTATCTCTTCAACTGTATCAGGGAAAGAGGAGAGAGAGAGAGAGAGAGAGAGTGAGAGAGAGAAAGGAAGGAAGGGTCTACCAGAGGAGCAGAGTTGTGCAGGCATAAAGCCCCAGTGAAAACACTGGCGGAAAAATGAAAATAAGGGACCTGGTGGTGTTGCACCTGGTAGAGTGCATGTGTTACCATGCACAGGCCCCCAGTCTCCACCTGGACGGGGGGAGCTTCATGAGTGGTGAAGCAGGGTTGCAGGTGTCTCTCTCTGTCTCTCTCCCCTTCTGTCTTCTCGTCCCCTCTCAATTCCTCTCTATGCTATCAGATAAAAAATATTTTAAATTAATTAATTTTAATGTCTTTTTTGGGGAATTAATGTTTTACATTCGACAGTAAAAACAATAGTTTGCACATGCATCACATTTCCCAGTTTTCCATAGAGCAATACAGCCCCCACTAGGTCCTCTGTCATCCTTTTGGACCTGTATTCTCCCCCCAGCCCCCAAAATAATTTAACATAAAGATAAAAAGTGTCACCACCTTCTATCGTTATGTTTTAGGTGGGCATCACTGAAAACCAACATGTGTGTCCTTTGCCCAGATTGATACCCAATTCAGCTCCCCCATTCTCTTGTGGTCACTACTAACTGGTCTTGGATTCCACAAGATTATTATTGCTTTGCTCAGTTCATCTATATGTTTGTTTCCTCTGTACTCCACACATGAGCAAAGGCATCTGGTCTTTGTCTTTCTGTGACTGTCTTTGGGCTGAGAGCATCAGTTTCCTCCTGCCTTAAATGTGGACACACTCTTGAACTTGCCTCGCTATTTCTGCTGGTTCCTAGTGCTGGCTCCCCACTGTGTCAGATTCCCTGCATCTCTGGCTTGCTGGTCTTTAGCTTCTCAGCCTTCACGAGAACTGAGTTAATTTCTTAGAGTTGATGGATAGATTGGTGGACATGCTGTTGGTCTTGTTTCTCTGGAGAACATAGACAAGGACATTTGCCTTTCTGAGGCTGGGCAGGCCAGCATGGGAAGAGGGGGAGTGGTAAGGAGAGGATCTAGAAGTAGAGATACAGGGTCGAATGTGGAAGAATGCAACAGGGTATTCGGAGGAGATGGCCTAGTGCCTATTCCAAGGCTCAGTTTCCAGATCTCTCCAGTTCCAAACTGTGAGCAATTACTTGGGTGAATATATAAAAGAAAGACACATTCCTGTTGGCAGGTGACGCAGAGTGAAGTGAGATGGGGATTACTTTGGGTGGTGACCAAGTCAGGTAGACCTGGGAAAGACCTGGGAGGATGGGACATTCTCTACCGTTGTTGATACAAGTTGAGGGCAAGGTCCTATGAGACCTACTCCCGTATGGCTGTTTTTGAAAGAATATTGATAGCCATGTTATTCTCTGTTTCCAAGAGAACAGAAAGGCAGAGAAGACAGGGAGACAGACTCTGACTCAATGCAAAGAAGAATTTTGTTTTTTGCCACCAGAATTATCTCTGGGACTCAGTGCCAGCACTGTGAATCCACCGCTCCTGGTAGCCATTCCCCACCTACCACCTCACCCCCCACACACTTTGTTTTCTTTCTATTTTATTGGAGAGGACAGGAAGTAATTGAGAGAGGAGGGGGAGAGAGAGAAGGAGAGAGAAAGAGAGACACCTGCAGACCTTTTTCACTGCTTGTGAAGCATCCTCCCTGCAGGTAGGGAACAGGGTC
Organism: Erinaceus europaeus; assembly: GCF_950295315.1. Lineage (NCBI taxonomy): Eukaryota > Metazoa > Chordata > Mammalia > Eulipotyphla > Erinaceidae > Erinaceus > Erinaceus europaeus. The sequence continues at coordinate 127,786,845 of NC_080168.1, read as the reverse complement.
TCAAACGCAGGTCCTTGTGTATAGTAATATTTGTACTTAACTCGGTGCACCACCACCTGGTCCCCTCAATGCAAAGAGGAGCTTTTGAATGTCCAGAGAACAGGAGTTTCACTGGGTAGGAGAGCTTGTCATTAGCATCTGCTCAAGTGGGGACCAGATGGAGAGATGGTTCCACAATGAACAAGAATAAGTGGCCTCTACAACAAACCCCTGCCCTCACAAACATATACACTGTGTAAGGCTTGGGGTACTTATTCCCTAGGATTTAGGTGAGCAAGACGTAACAGTAGAACAGGACTGGGGAGAAAGTCACTCTTGTGTTTTTCTTCTTTTTTTTTAATATTTATGTTCCCTTTTGTTGCCCTTGTTGTGGTTATTATTCTTGTTGATGTCGTTCGTTGTTGGATAGGACAGAGAGAAATGGAGAGAGGAGGGGAAGACAGAGAGGGGGAGAGAAAGACAGACACCTGCAGACCTGCTTCACCGCCTGTGAAGCGACTCCCCTTGCAGATGGGGAGTCACGGGCTCCATCTGGGATCCTTACGCCTGTCCCTGCACTTTGCCACGTGTGCTTAATCTGCTGCACTACCACCCCACTCCCCTCCTGTGTTTTTTGTTATTGTTATTTCATTCATGTTTGGTCAGAGCATCACTCAGTTCTGACTACTGGTGGTGCTGGGAATGGAACCTGGAACCTCCTGCATGCAAGTCATGTGAGCAGCCTCTGCGTTTTCTCCCCAATCTTTAAGCTTTTTATACATGTTAATAATCCTCAGAATGACTGAACAGATACCATGAATAGTATCATCCCATTTTAAAGATGCAAAGACTGAGGCAGATAGTGACTGTATGATTTATCCATATATAATGGGTTAGTCTGTTGGGCAGTATTCCAGCTTTCCCTTACTTAACCCTGCGGTCTATTTACATAACCTGTTACCTAAGAACCGCCCTGCCTGCAGGGCATTGGTTTAATCTTACTGGTTCGAACTGTCTTTTTGCTCTGCCCCCTCTCCTTGTCACACCCTGATTTCTACCAATCTCTTTTTGCTCCACCCTCTCTACGTCACATCCTGTTTCCACCCTACTTGGCGAGTATATATACAGCTCCTCTTCTAGTTGGACACACTGGGGATTGCCTTCTGGCTCCGAGAGTCCCAGAGTCTCTCTTCTCCTATGCTAGCCGGCACAAGTTCCTGATCCCTCTCCCACACAGCAGCCTAGGTTGGCTCCAGTTGAGTTCTCTCCAACCCTGAGAGTGCTTGCTCAGGAAGAAGCACCCTCAGGCTATCCAAGTATTAGTCTATTTTCTTTCTCCTTCCTTCCTTCCTTCCTTCCTTCCTTCCTTCCTTCCTTCCTTCCTCCCCCCCTTTCTTTCTTTTTCCTACAGGATTATTGCTGGGGCTCCGTGCCGGCATTATGAATCCACTGCTCCTATGGCCACTTTTTTTTTTTTTCATTTTTATTGGATAGGACAGACAAAAATTGAGAGTGGAGGGGGACATAAAAAGGGAAAGAGACAGAGAGACACCTGAAGCCCTGCTTCACCGCCTGTGAAGCAACTCCCCTGCAGGTGGGGAGCCGGGGGCTCGAACCAGGGTCCTTACACCAGTCTTTGCGCTTTGCACCACGTGCACTTAACCCTCTGCGCTACCGCCTGCTCCCTGAACGTCTCTTCTTATGAGAGGATGTGTAGCATGAAAAAGCTCCTTTCATTTCTCCCTGCTTCTCCACCCAGATTTCTGGTCGGTCTTCTCCCTGTGTTGCACCCCCCCACCCAATATTACTTGAAGTTAATGGCAGGAGCTGCCAGTGACTCCTTGTTCTGCCAGAGGATGATTTAAAGGGTCTGATTCTTGTGCTTCAGAAACAAACTCTGAGGTAAGAGATCCCCAAATGCATAACAGCCTGCTGACTAATCATGCTGCTAGACTGCGTTCATTTCCTCAGAAGTCTCATCCGCAGGTGGAAACAATATTGTCGTCCTCCTCCATTGAATTTCTGGTCCTTTTCTACAGACGCAAGACTGAGCTTTATGCCCACGGTATACATGGACACACAGCAGGTGTGTAATGCATATTTGCTTAATACAGGTGAGCCATTGGGACTTCTTGACTTTCGGGTAATGAAGATGCCAAAGTAATTTATTTCCCCCAGTAATGTTTTCTGGGCTCCAGCATTGAGAAGTTGGTCCTATTTGATTCCCCCCCATGAGAGATTTGTGCTTCCAGCCACTGGGCACGTGCACGCACACACACACACACACACACACACACACACACACACACACACACAAATTAGAGCATCTCTTCAACTGTGTTCCTTACTAGAGTATAAAAATCTTTCTTAAGAAAAGCTGTTATGGTTGTTTTTCAGATAAATGCAGCTGCTTCTCTTACAGGTCTCCCTTCCCCTTCACACTCAAAGGGAGCATTGCCAGTCCAATTAGGACACAGAACAGGACTTGTTAAGTAATTGATTTACTCTACAGATAAGGGTCTGGGCTTTTGTATCTAAGGAGATGCTTGATTCATTGTCTACAAGGACAGACTGTTCCTTGCATGGCTTCTTTTTGCCTGTCTTAATAAGCTGCCAGTCCACTGAGGGCTTCACTCTCCAAAGGTGGGGACTTATGAGCTTATTAAGGTGATGGCTTAAGCAAGAGTTCTGTCACGAGGGCTGCTCTTTCTCCCTTCTCTCTCATTTCTGCTTTTGGGCTGAGCTCCACCATCACTATGGCAAAATTGGCACCTTCCCAGTGGACAAGTGGCCCCAGAGACAGGGCGCCACATTGTAGTGGTCTCACTGGCAAGAACTTGGTGTTATTGTCTGTGTACCCTCCCAGCTCAGCATAGTGCCCAACACACACAAAGGGCTTTAAGAAATGTTGGCTGAATTATTCAGTGGAGACCCACACAGAAGGCACAGATGCTTGCCATCCTCACTATCAGCACCCACAAAGCGCTAGGCTCCAAATCTTGTGCAGTGTCTCTAGACTCTAGTGTGAACTGTTTCTACCCATCAGCCCCAGGGCTGGAACAGGGCCCTGCAGGATGCTCTGTGTGTGGACATTGAATCTTTGGTTCCTGTTTCACTAGGTGATGGAGAGAAGGGAGTCCTCTAAGGGCCCATGGGGTTGAAACAGAGGCTACCTGCAGATTGGAGGAGCAGCAGTATTTAAATACTTTGATGTTGTACAGCTGCGCTAGTGTGTGACAGCTGGTCGCATCTGTTAATCTTCTCTAAACCATTCAATACAGTTAGACTTCCTTTCCTTTTTTCCCTTTCTCTAAAATCAAATCGAAGCATAAATCTCTAAGAAGAAAATAAAAATAGGACTAACAAAGATATTTATTGTTGGATAGAGACAGAGAGAAATTGAGAGGGACAAATTGGGAGATAGACAGGGAAAGAGACAGAGAGACACCTGCAGCCCTGCTTCACCACTCGTGAAGTTTTCCTCCTGCAGGTGAGGACTAGGGGCTTGAACCCAGGTCCTTGCTCACTGTAATGTGTGCACTCAACCAGGTGTGTCACCACCTGGCCCCATCAGGAGGGGAAGGAGGAGATAAAGAGTGACACCTGCAGCACTGTTTCACCAGTCATGAAGTTTTCCCTCAGCAGACGGGGATCAGGAACTTGAACCTGGGTCCTTGTGCAGTATAACATGTGTGCTCAACCAGGTGCAGCACCACCCAGCCCCATATTTTTGAACTACTCATGAAAATGTCATGGGGGAGTCCCATGGAGTTAAGGAAGTTATCTTTGAACTTGCTTCTCTCTAAAATTTCAGAAACACTCATTTTATGTAGAAATAATAAAAATATCAAGAAGAAATTCCACACAGTTTTTTAAATTCTTTATTTACTTATTTGTTTAGGATAGACACGCAGAGAAGTTGAGAGGGAAGGGAACAGAGAAGAGGAGGGAGGGAAGGAAAGACAGAGAGAGACCTGCAGCCCTTCTTCACCTCTTGTGAAACTTCCCTCCACCCACTGCAGGTTGGGACCAGGGGCTTGAACTCAGATCCACCAGCCAGCTCCTTTCTAAATTTTTAAGAAAAGTTTGGAGGCAGGAGCCCAGGCAGTGGCTCACCAGATTATGTGCACATAGTATGTGAAGTGCAAGGACTCGTGCTGCTGGGAATGCTGTGAGAACCAGGTTGAGCTGTTGTTTTCGACGGGTTATGTTGTTTTCGCCGGGCTGGCTTCACGGGTGGGTAACAGATGACCAGGGACTCATGGCTGGGTTGTAGGCAGTATCTCTTTATTCATGCAGGACGCAGCACAATCTAAGACGAGCTAAGCTAAACTCAAGGTACAGTACCCTAAAACTCACAATGCTGTCTTTATATATACTTGCCAAGTAGGGTGGAAACAGGATGTGACATAGAGAGGGTGGAGAGAAAAGTGACTGGTGAAAATCAGAGTGTGACAAGGAGGGGGCAGAGCAGGCAAGAATCCTATCACTGAACCACCAATGCCCTGGAGTGCTTTATGTAAATGTAAAAGTGATTTATGTAAATAGACCAAAGCTTTGAATGGGATTAAATCTATCCCTATATAGGCATATGGTTAAGCAGAAGCCAGGGGGAGCTGGCATACTATCCAACATTGAGCATGGTGAGGCACTTCCCATTGAAAAATGGGGAACTGAGGAAACGAATTTCCCTGTCAGACTCTCTCTTGCTAAGGTTGAGCTGGGGAGAGATATGGACCTCAGTGTTTTGCTTCCCTGTCAGTTACTCCCTGTCTCCAGAAACCCTGCATTTTTCTGCCTCCAGGGGAATCGGCATTCCTTAAAACATTAAGCCAGCTCTGCATTCCTTGATACAATGGCCTACTCTCTTATTATCTACATATCAATGTTCTGCTTTGTCTAACAAATAACTTAAGGTCTCCCTATTTCCCCACCCATTCTGCTCATTTGATATATTCTTTATCTACCCTCAACACCCTCCTGGCCTGCAGGATATTATTAATCCTACCAGTTAAACCCATTGCAACAGTTTCTAAGGAAGTTCCTACCTTTCCCAGCCCCCTTTACCTTTCTCCACCCCTTTCCTAACCATGTATGGTATTGTCAACCCACTTCCGTTTCTGACTTGCCACTTTCGTTTTCTGGCCTTGAAGATCTCGTGTGGACCTGGATCCTTTTGCTGGCCCTTGCGTTTTGCGCCATGTGTGCGTAACCCACTGTGCTACCGCCAGACTCTGGGGCACGTGAATCAATAAAGATTTGAACTGCCTCGCCACCACCAGCTCGCTTCCTCGGTCATCTCTCTCGCATCACTAGCCTGACACTGCATCAGGATCCTGGTTTGAGCCCACGGCTGCCCCACCTGCAACCAACCCCTCATCTCTCCCAATAGGTAAATTAGGTATCTGGGAGGCACACCCTCCCCCATCATATATCAGGACCCCAATGTCCCTTGTCTCATCCTTTTCCTTCCTTCCCCAAAGCCCTTTGATTTGATGCAACACAACACACCTGTCCAAGTCCAAATCCAAGTTCAAGTTTTACTTTATGGAAAAAAAAGCTTTTTTTGGAAATGATTTCAATGCTCTTGAATTTGCTGATGCTATCTTTGTGGCCTAACATATGGTCTATCCTTGCGAATGACCCATGTGGATTTGAGTAAAATGTGTATTCCAGTTTCTTGGGATGAATGACTCTGAAAATGTCCAATAGTTCTAGTATATCTATTTTCTCATTTAGCTCCCTCACAGCTTTATTGATTCTCTGCCTGGATGATCTGTCCAGCTGAGACAGTGGGGTGTTGAAGTCCCCTACTATGACCGTTGCTGTTAATATATTGCTGTAGCTCTTTCAGTAGATGTTTGATGTATTTAGATGGCTTCTCATTGGGTGCATAGATGTTAATAATTGTTAAGTCCTCTTGATTGACTGATCCTCTAAGCATTAAGTACTGTCCATACCTTTTTAAATGTTATTTATTTTAAAGTCTATCTTGGTAGATATGAGAATAGCTGTTCTTGCCCTTTTTGGTGGGCCATTGGCTTGTATGATAGTTTTCTATCCTTTCACTTTGAGTCTGTGTTTGTCTTGTTGAGTTAGGTGGGTTTCCTGTAGACAGCATATGGTTGGTTTGTGCTTTCTGATCCATCTTCCTACTCTGTGCCTTTTAATAGGTAAATTCATGCCATTGACAGTTACTGATGTCAAAAATTGAAGATATTTTAATGCCATTCTTGTAGATTTGTAGAGTGTTCTGATATATATGGCCGATTTATGGTGGTCTGGCTGTTTCTGCTGTTTATAGGAGACCTTTCAGAACTTCTTTCAGGGCAGGCTTGGTGATGGTTGATTCCTTCAACTGTTGCTTGTCTGAGAAGGTTTTGATGCCTCCATCTAGTCTGAATGACAGTCTAGCAGGATACAGTAGTCTTGGTTGGAAGCCTTTCTCATTGAGCACTCGATAGATATCTTGCCATTCTCTTCTGGCCTGTAGTGTTTGTGTGGAGAAGTCTGCTGCTAATCTTATGGGTTTTCCTCTGCAAGTGACTCTTTTGTTTTTCTCTTTCAACCTTCAGGATCTTTTCTTCATCCTTATTCCTTTCCATTCTAAATATGATGTGTCTTGGTGTCTTTAAGTCTGGGTTAATTCTGTTTGGGACCCTCTGGGCTTCTTGAACCTTTATGTCTTTGATGTTGTCTAGACTAGAGAAGTTCTTAGCTATTATGTCCTGAAGAATGCTTTCTTCCTCTGGTAAGCCAATAATGCATATATTATTTCTTTTGAAGTCATAGGTCTCTGTTGTTGTTTTCAGTACCTCTTAATCTCGTTTTGAGATCTTACTTCTTTTTTAGTTGTCTCCAAGTTGTCCTCGATCTTGCCATTTCTGTCTTCAGCCTCATTTATTCTATTCTCTCTCCTCTCTACTGTTTTCTGGAATTCATCTGTTTTGCTACCCTGTTCTGATACTGTTTTAGCTTGTTCAGCTAGTTGTGTTCTTAGCTCAGTGATTTCAGCTTTCAGCTCTCTAATAACCTTGAGATAATTAGTGTTTTCTTCCAGGGTCTCATTGGTTGTTTCTGCATTTCTGATGACAATTCTTTCAAACTCTTTACTCACTCCTGGGATTATTTCTGTAACTAGTGTTTGGATGTTGACCTCATTATTTTGTGCTTCAACCTTTGGGAGGCTTTTAGCTGGACTCTTGTCCTGGTTCATTTCTCTAATATTTCTTCTTGTTGGTTTAACCATTTTATATAGTATGTTATGAGGTCCCTCTCTCAGTACTTTTCAAATTACTGATCACTCTTGCCTGGACTGACTTGTGTCTAAGTAAGGTACTTAAAGGGTTCACAGTGGTGGAAATTGACAGTTGTTTCAATAGTATTTTAATCCCTGAGTTGGAGCTCAGTGGCTTAAAAGCCTCTTTTGTTCCTTTTCTTCCCTGTAGGCTATAGGAGCCTGATGGATTTTAAACTATAAGTAAGCTTCTTAGCTCAATCACTGACTCCTGACCAAGAGATAAAGCAGGGTGGGGCAGAGATAATCCAATGGTTATGCAAAGAGACTCTCACAGCCCCACTGCTAGGCCACAGAGGTATAGATCTTCTCCTGAATTTCCTGGTTAGTTCTCTGTCCCCTGGTGTCAGCAGAGGGCCTCCCTGCCGCTGCTCCAGATTCTGAAGGCAGTAGCAATGGAGACTCACAGTTGCATTTGGTGAGTATTAGGGGAGTCCTCTCCTCCCTTCAGCCGTCTTTTTGTTGGTGAAACAGCCTGGAGGTGGTGCCTCAACTGGTAAACTTACCAACTGTTAACAGCCACTTAATCTCTCCCTAGGCTCCTCTCTGTCCAGGTGCCACTCGTGTTTGCACTCACCGGTGATTTGGTGGCTTCCTGAAGTCGTTCTAGTCCTGTCTTGTTGTGGTCCCAGGTCATCATCTCCTTTGGTGTTCCTAGTTGACCCAGGAGAGGAGAGGAGAGAAGCACAGCTGCTGCTGCTCTGTCGCATTCATGTTTTATATATAAACTGGGTACTCAATGAGGGGAACCATCTCTTTGCAAAAGTCATTTCAATTAATAAATAAAAACAACTGTAAAATCATAGAAATCATAGCTTTATGGTCTTTAAAAAGCCATTACTAGATCGACATATTAATGAACAGCTCTTATCACCGAAAGAGAGACAAGTAGACATGGTAGGTCTTTTGTTGATATAATGCAACTAAACAGAATATAGTTCTGGATGCCTTTTTTTTTTTTAACACAGAGGGCAGAGAAACTAATTGAAGGGCACTATAACTATTCAAGCTGCAAAATGCATCTGGGGAAACTTGACAACACAAATGTCTGGAGGCTCTTCGACAAATACAGAAAAAGAAAGAAGGGGTGATGGGCTGTAGATTAACAGAAACAACAGGCCAAAATATTCAATAAGTATAACGCCTAAAACGCATGATTACTCTAATGATAGTTATGCAGAAATGTAAGTGAAGTTGTACTTAGGAAGTCAGGATGCAGAGGGGAGATGGCTTAGCATTAGAACACTTGCCTCCCTAGTGTGAGCCCTGTGTCCTATCCCTGCATCACGGCAGAGCACGCTGGGGGTGGAGTAGTGTTTTTTCCCCCTCTTCCTTTCTTCCCCCATATCTCTCTCTGTCTCTGTCTTTTCCTCTGTCTCTGTCTATCTCTTTCTAGTTCCAGGGTTATCACTAGGGCTTGATGCTGCTTCTGGTAGCCAGTGTTTCTTTTTCTTATAGAGACAGAGAGAAGAAGAAATAGAGGGAGAGGCATGGAGGGAGAAAGAGAGACACGTGCAGCACTGCTTCACCCCTGCAGGTGGGAACTGGAGGTTCTGAGCCTAGAAATGACAACTTCTGTTAATTCTCTATCCCAGTTTCAGAGTTAAGTGCCATTAATATCTTGCTGTATGCTTTTTTAGAGTTTTAAATTTACAAATAGGCATATATGATATGTAGATTTTACCTAGATGAGTTTATACTGCAGATGTAATTTTTTAAATATTTATTTATTCCCTTTTGTTGCCCTTGTTGTTTTATTGTTGTAGATATTATTGTTGTTGTTACTGATGTTGTTGGAAAGAACAGAGAGAAATGGAGAGGGGGAAGACAGAGAGGGGGAGAGAAAGATAGACACTTGCAGACCTGTTTCACCACTTTTGAAGTGACTCCCCTGCTGGTGGGGAACTGGGGCTCGAACCGGGATCCTTAAGCCGGTCCTTGCGCTTTGCGCCACGTGCGCTTAACCCGCTGCTCTACCACCCGACTCCTGGCAGACGTAATTTTAAAGCCAACATTCTCCAGGACCCTAAAGTCCCTTCATCACATCCCTCACCCTCCTTCCCCAGAATCCTTAAAAATGCAACATTCTTAGTAGTATACCATGGACAAAGTTCAGTGTTAGATCATACAAGACAGCCATATCCATCTATGGTATAAATGTAATTATTTAAAAATAAGAATATCTGTTCTTGCCAAAAATTTTAAACAATGCAAAAAATTTCAAAGAAGAAAACAGTACATTCCTCAGAATCTCAACCCCCTCACCCCCCAAAATGGGAAATCCTGCCATTGTAACAATTTGAGTTGATGGATGATAATTAAACGTATATGATATTACTTTGCATTTTATGTACATGCACTGCAAATTGATTTATTTTGTACACCTCAGGCAACATAGTGTTATGTGCTGTCTCAATAAGACTGGGGGACAAAATCTCATTACCCAGAAAGAATGAGCGTTAACTTCATTTAGGAATTATAATTATGTGTGTAAAAGTAGAAGGAGAGAGAGGAAAGAGAAAAACTTTCCAAGATTATTTACAAAAGTTATTATAAAGTATGAATTTTACTTTTACAGAAGGAAAAACTGAAATTAAATGGAAGTAATTCCATTTCAGAACACTTTTTACCCACTGCTGGAGTAGTGCATTCTTATATGAAGGGGGAAAGAAAAAAAGGAAGTGATTGAGAGGAGGTTGAAGTGCTGACTTTTCTTTTGATGTATCTTTCAGTTTTGGATGGTCACACTGTTCCCCCGCAGTGAGAGATGAAGGGGTTAACTCAGAACAGTGACACCCTCTCTGGAGCTGACCTGTGATGCTCATGGCACTCCCAGGTGGCGCTACTGCTTGATCTCAGTGCTTCCTACACTGCAGGGTATATGCTGAACTGGGTGAGCTGTCTGCCAGCAACCATTGTTCCTTACTTTAGCCTGTTGTGTTCCTGAATTACTAGGTTCATCTTCTGGTTCTGATTAACTGAGTTTTTTTTTTTTCTTCAAGAACTACTTAGGACATTTTACTTTTTTATGTGTTTTTTAAATTTATTATTGTTATTGCTTGAGACATGTTTGTAGCTAGGTATAATATTCTAAATTCATGTGTTTCTCTCAGCTCTTTGGACATCATGTTACCGAGGATGGAAATATTTGTAACCAGCTTGACTCTACTCCCATCTCCATGGATGGTTTGCTTTTTCTGTCTAACTGTCTCAATGATTATTTTCTCTTAAAAATTAGTAACTTAACCAGGCTGTGTCTTAATGTTTGTCCCAAGTAGGCATTTTCCCTGCTAGACAACAGAAATTATCCTTTGAGGATTGAGTCTTTCCTTAATTTTAGGAGAAATGTTCCAGTATTGTGTTTCTGAATTCATATTTTGTTGCATCTCTTAGGTTCTCTATAGCAATTAAGAACACCAATTATCCTTATGTTTGATGATCTCTTGGTCCTCTTATTACCTCTTTATTATCTTACCTAACTACACTGCTCCCTCTATACTTTTCCCTTTATATTTGTCATGATTATCTCAAGCCTTTTATCCATGCCATTAATTCAACTTTAAATCATGTCTTTCCTGTTTGGGTTTTTTTTTTTTTTTTTTGCCACTTCTCATTTGCACATTAGAAATAATGGTGTTGGGAGTCAGGCTATAGCGCAGCGGGTTAAGCGCAGATGGCGCAAAGCACAAGGACCGGCATAAGGATCCCGGTTCGAACCCCGGCTCCCCACCTGCAGGGGAGTCGCTTCACAGGTGGTGAAGCAGGTCTGCAGGTGTCTATCTTTCTCTCCTCCTCTCTGTCTTTCCCTCCTCTCTCCATTTCTCTCTGTCCTATCCAACAACAACGACAACAATCATAACTACAACAATAAAACAACAAGGACAACAAAAGGGAATAAATAAATAAAATAAATATAAAAAAAAAGAAAGAAATAATGGTGTTATTCTAGTTCTTGATTCATTTCCTTAGCTCTGAAATCTTTTTTAGTCTCCATCTGTCATTTTATCATCTGATCTTTGAGGGCTTACTTCCTCAGGTTCATTTTCTTAATATGTTTATAGTGCAGGGCACTCCCTGTGGATCCCCTGTGTCTTGGGGCTCTCTGTTTTCTTCAGGCTGAGGTCTTGATATTTCCTGTATTACCTTCTTTTCTCCTCCCTCCCTTTCCGACTGTACCACATTTCTATAGTCAGTATGTAATTTCTTTCCATCTCACTCTTGCTTGGTAAAGGAAGCTTCACCGAAATCTTGTGTCTGCCTTATGGTGTGAATAAAAACTCCTTGTACCCTTCCTACTTAATCTAAAGTTTATTGTCCTTGCTCTGAACTGGTTTTTGTTTACTATATTGAATACAGGGAAAAAGGGAATCTGTGACTGTGTTTTACTTTATGTTTGCCTGAAATCACAATATGCATTTTTAAAATTTAAATTTTATCCTGCCATATCTTTTTTAAAAAATTTTTTATTGGGGAATTAATGTTTTACAAAATACAATAGTTTGTACATGCATAACATTTCCCAGTTTTCCATAGAACCATACAACCCCCACTAGGTCCTCTGTCATTCTTCTTGGATCTGTATTCTCCCCACCCACCCTCCCACCCACTCCAGAGTCTTTTAATTTGGTGCAATACACCAGTTCCAGTTCAGGTTCTACTTGTGTTTTCTCTTCTGATCTTGTTTTTCAACTTCTGCCTGAGAGTGAGATCATCCCATATTCATCCTTCTGTTTCTGACTTATTTCACTCAACATGACCTGCCATATCTTATTAACATCTCTGGTGATTTCTCATCAGCTTTAGGGAAAATATCTGAATTCCTTAACATACATCCAAGGTCTTTTAATATTTCCCCCCCCCCCCACCTTCAGAGTTCTAAATCTTCCATTATTCTCTGCTTCATTTGCCAAGTGATTACAATAAACTTCGAGCTGAGCTACCACGATTCCATTCTGACCTAACCAGGCAGACGACCTCACCTCCTGAAACCTCACATTCCCAGAGCCCTACCCAACTAGGGAAAGATAGACAGAAACAGGCTGGGGGTGTGGCTCTGCCTGCCAACACCCATGTCCAGTGGAGAAACAGTTACAGAAGCCAGAACTACCACCTTTAAACTCCCACCCCCAGAATAATTTTGATCCATACTCCCAGTGGGGGAGAAATGATAGGAGGAAGAAGATCAAACTCCGTCAGGACCTGGAGAGAGAAGAGGTAAAAGGGAGGGACATTTGGATGTAGTCATAGGTGTAGGTGTGACTTGGAAAGGAAGAGAAGATGGGATCTTAAAAAAGGGGGCAATTATACACAAAGACAGATCGTTATAGAGATAATAGTTAACCTATATCTGAGACCTTAGCAAAACGACTTTCGCTTACAATAGAGGGATTGGGGGATCTCCAACTTTGAGCTGGGCTGGAATGTGGCCTCAGAATCCCTCTCCACACAGGAACTCAGTTAGGCTGTTGTTTATCCTGTGGCCATTTTTCTTTTTCTCTTTTGATAGGACAGAGAGAAATTGAGAGGGAAGGGGAAGATAGAGAGGGAGAACAAAAGATAGACACCAGCAGACCTGCTTCACTGCTTGTGAAGCGGCCTCCCTGCAGGCTTGAACTGGGATCCCTGTGTGGGTCCTTATGTTGTGTACTCTGTGCACTTAACCCAGGGCGCCATTACCTGGCCCTCGGTGGTGTAGTGAATTTTAGAGCCAGATTATTTGGATTCAAAAGTTAGCTCTGCCACTTTTTAGCTGTATTATTGGGGGCGGGTGTGTGGGGGGAGGACTCTTATATAGCCTTTTTGTGCCTGTTTTCTTATGGGAGTTAGGCTTGTGCATGTGAAGTTTTCATATATATATATATAAATATTATTGAAAGGTCCCTTCACTGACATCAGTAATGCCCCATGCCTGACAGTGTCTGTCCCCTGACAACCTGGGAGCGTCTGCAGTGCTATAATGGTGCCTCTCCCACAGCGGAACAGTCTCCATTGTCTGTCATAGTTTCAATCCCATATTCGGGAACTTCCCAGCTCGGGCAGTGATTGGCAGTAACTGTTTCTCCCTTCCCACTTTGCAGCCACCACCCCAGTCTGTCGTTAAAATTCAGGGCTCCAGCAGGCCGGGCTAGCTTCGCGGTGGCAGACAGAGATTTGCGGACACACGGCTGGGCCGGGAAGCTGTATTTCTTTATTCACGAACAACGATTCATAAACTAACCCAAACCAATCACCACACAGATCTGTCCTGCATCCTTCTCCCCAAGAACTCCCGAAGTCTGTAGGGGTTCCGGGGCGGGGAGAAGGGCACCCGCGAAACTAGCAGGGGCCATACCACTATCTCCCAGAGGTGGGGGTGGGGTGGGGGTGAGACCAAAACCAATGTGAAGCCTACAACACCAGTCTTGGCCAGTCTTGGCCCAGGTTACCTCCTCAGCCCCGTTTTGTATCACTGAGGTCAGTCTCCAGGCTGGTCTCCCTGCCACTCACGGTACCACATACACATTACCATTCTCCTTATTTTTCTTTCTGTTAAGCCATGTCCCTACTTACTAACTCACAAGGAATTCCGAAATAGTAGAAACAATTCAAATGATAATGTGAGGGGTAGCTGAATAATGACTGTATCAATGGGATGCACATATTAATCTATCAGTAAGTAATTATTAAGATCTTATAAAAAAATCTAAAAAACTGGGGGCCAAAATTGGGTGAAAGCACATGTTACCGTGTGCAAGGACCCCACTTCAAGCCCCCAGTCCCCACCTGCAGGGGGAAAGCTTCACAAATGGTGAAGCAGTGTTGCAGGTCTCTCTCTCTCTCTCTCTCTTTCTCTCTCTCTTCCTATTTCCTTTTGTTTCTCCCTCCTCTTAATTTCTGGCTATCTCTATCCAAAAATTAAGAAAGATATCTTTAAAAAGAGGACTATATTGCAAAAAAATGTTTGAAAAAAAAAAGTGGTCTGGGAGGTGGTGCAGTGGGTAAAGCACTGGACTCTCAAGCATGAGGTCCTGAGTTCAATCCCTGGCCACACATGTACCAGAGTGACGCTTGGTTCTTTCTCTCTTTCCTTCTATCTTTCTCAAAAATAAATAAATACATAAATGAAAATATTTTTTAAATGGCTGCCAGGAGCAGTGGATTCATAGTGCTGGAACCAAATATAACCAGTAATAACCCTGGAGGCAAAAAAAAAAAATCTGAAAAACTTTTTGAAGGAAACTTGTCTACTGCAATATGATCTAAACATCATTTGTCCACTTATTAAAATGTATCATGTGTCAGGGCTGGGGTGTTGGTTCAACTGATAAAGTACACAAGTTACCAAGCACAAGGACTCAAATTTGAACCCCTATCCCTACCTGCAAGGGGGAATTTTTTTTTTTTCTTGCCTCCAATATTATTGCTGGGGCTTGGTGCCTGCACTATGAATCTACTGCTCCTGGAGGCTCTTTTTTCCCTTTTCTTGCCCTTTTTTTAATCTTTTTTTTTTTTTTTTATGTCATCGTTGTTGAATAGGACAGAGAGAAATGGAAAGAGGAGGGGAAGACAGGGGGAGAGAAAGATAGACACCTTCAGACCTGCTTTACTGCTTGTGAAGTGACCCCCTGCAGGTGGGGAGCTGGGGGCTTGAATTGGGATCCTTACACCAGTCCTTCATGCCATGTGCACTTAACCCGCTGTGCTACCGCCCACTCCCTGCCCCTCACCCCCGGGAGGAAGCTTTATGAGTGGTAAAGCAGGCTACAGGTGTCTTTCTCCATCTCTCTCCCCCTCCCTTGCCCTATTTCTGTCTCTGTCATAGTTAAAACAAAAAGTGGCTGTTGGGTGTGGTGGATTCATCATACAGGTACCCAATTCCAGCAATAATCCTGGTGGCAAAAAGAAAAAAGCATCAGGTATCTGTTTTGTGACAGACTCTAGAGATAGAAGGATGAATGCACTGCCGTCCTTACAGGAGCTCAGAGCAAGCCGTGCAACTAGGTGTGTTTTGACAAATGCTAGAAAGGAATATGGGAATAAGTAAGTAGCATTTGGGGTGGGAATTTTGTGGATTAATTTAGTTCTCAAAAATATATGTCAGGAGACAAACCCTAGCATACATCTCAGAAGAGAGAACAGAACCAAATTCACCATCCAAACTCTTCTCCGCTCCATTTCTGCCGTCTTCAACTTAGCACCTTCTAAAAGAAGATCACTGGGGTGTCCAGTCTCCTGATTGTGGTTCACAGAATCTGTATAAGCTTTGACAAGGGCAAGAAGGAAAGGAATTGCATAGCAATCAGACTGACTCTCTAGAGCCAAGAAAATGGCCCAGAATAGCTCTAAGTGATTGTGATGTTGCAGTGAGAGTACTGGAGGGGCTATTGTAATGGCACTCAGCGTGTATCCTCTGGCCTCTCATTAGCGGACCAGCAAGCTTATCTGCACAGCGGCGTGACTCAGGATTCCTGAGGGGAACTTGCCACTATTGTCATCACTTCCAGGTTGTGTGTTCATCATCCTGCATCATTCCGTTGTCCCCTATCAAAAACATCCTCTTTAAATTTTTATTTTAATTTCACAGGACAGAGGGAGATTGAGAGGGGGAAGAGGAGATAGAGAGGGAGAGAGAAAGACAGACACCTGCAGCTCTGGTTCACTGCTGGTGAAGCTCAGAGGTGGGAACGGGCAGGGGTGGGGTGGGGCTTGGGTCTGGGACCCTGTGTGTTCTCAACCAGTGTGCACCGCTACTGGACCCAAAAGCATTCTTTACTTTTTAAAGTCATTCAAAAATTTTTTTTTCTTTTTAAAAATATTTCTATTTATTATTAGATAGAGACAGAGAGAAATTGAAAGGGGAGGGGAGATAAAGAGGGTAAGAAATAGAGAGCCCTTGCTTCACACTCATAAAGCTTTCCCCCCTGCAGGCGGGGACCAGGGCCTTGAACCTGGGTCCTTATGCACTGTAATGTGTGCGCTCAACCAGGTGCACCCCAGCTGGGCCCTTAATTCATTTTTTTTTCCAATCAGGGCTTTATGAGGCTTTCGGCCTGTAGTATTCCACTACTTTCAGCAGACTTTATATTTTCTTTTTGTTATTTTTCCAGAGAGACAGAACTAGAAGGAGAGATACCTCAGCACCACTGCACCAGTGGTGAAGCTTCCCCTGTGTATGGTGTTTCCATGTGGTGTGTTTGCTTGAAAAGTGGCTCCTTGAACATGGCAAAGTGCATGCTCTTCCAGGGAAGCTGTTTTATGGCCCCCAAATCAAATATATTTTATCCAAGCTTGGGACTCATCTTCAAGAATTCCTTCTAAAACAAATACTTTTTTTTTTTTTTTTTGCCTCCAGGGTTATCACGGGCTTCGTGCCTGCACTACAAATCCACTGCTCCTGGAGGCCATTCTTTTCCCCCTTGTGTTGCCCTTGTTGTTTATTGTTGTTGTTTCTGTCGTTATCGTTGGATAGGACAGAGAGAAATGGAGAGAGGAGGGGAAGACGGGGAGAGAAAGACAGACACCTGCAGACCTGCTTCACCGCCTGTGAAGTGACTCCCCTGCAGGTGGGGAGCCGGGGGCTCGAACTGGGATCCTTAGCTGGTCCTTGTGCTTTGTGCCATGTGTGCTTAACCCGCTGCGCTACCACCCGACTCCCTAATACAAATACTTTAAGGTCAATTTTACTGGATATAAAACTCTTAACTCATTTACTCCACTGCTTTGACGAAGTTCCAGAGAGTCTGTGATATATTCCATCCACCTGTTATTACTGGTTAGTCTCATAGACTGTGGAATCAGGCAGAGTTGGGTTAGAGCCACACCACTCACGCCACTTGGTAGATTGTTTACTGTCAATGAGTTTTAGATTCCAAATTTATCACCTGGAGATAATAACTATTTCACATGGTTTTTGTGAGGATGAAACAGGTTGATACATGGAAAATGGCTTGTCACAGGTCTGGTGCTAACACATCAAGTATCCAATGTAAGTAGTCGTGAACATGATGTCTCCTTAAAATTATTCTTGTTCTGTTTCAGGGAAATAGCAGTTGATTCAATCAATAATGCATGTCCTCCATTGTAGGTATTGAAAAGATGTCTTCTGAAGTGTTCTAATGTAAGAAAATGGGAAGGGAAATCAGTATTTCTTTTTAAAAAATATTTATTAATGGCTAGAGACAGAGAAAAGTTGAGAGGGGAGAGGGAGAGAGACAGAGAGACACCTGCAACCCAGATTCATCACTCATGAAGCTTTCCCCGTGCAGGTGGGGACCAAGGGCTTGAACCTGGGTCCTTGTGCCCTGTAATGTGTGCGCTTAAACAGTTGCACCATCACATGGCTTCAGAAAAGCAGTATTTCAGTATTAAAGCATTTTTAAATGGACAATTAGAGACTGGTAAGAAGTTATGTTAATTGATAGTATTCTTATCTACTAAAAGTAGACCAGTGGCTGGGGATCTGATAGCAAAATGGTTATGCAAAGTACTTTCATGCCTGAGGCACTAAAGGTCCCAGGTTCAACACTCAGCACCACACTAAGCCAGAGCTGAGTAGTATGCTCTTGTTGTAATAATAATAATAAACAAAGATTTATTCATTTCTGTTTTACTATTTATGTGAAAGTGTCCAGCGGTTCGTTTTTGTTCACATTTTATATCAGATGCCTTGGTCCATTAAGATCTTATGGGAGAAGCTAAGTTGACTCCAACCCTATTACACTTGTGACATGTTTAAGATAGATGCCTGTGAATCCAGCCTGAAGGTCTAGAGGGATGACTGTGTGTGACTGGTGGAGATGATGCTACACAGTGAAGAAAAAAACGAAAGGGAAAAATAACACTGCGTTCTCAAATGTTAGGTGGTTTTCATGGAAACAATGAAGTTGAGAGGAGTAATGGACGTACGGTAACACAAAACAGAGACATGACTCATTGCTGAAATGCTCTGAAGATCCTTTAGACCCATGTAAGAAATAGAGACCCCCTTGCACCGAAGCAGAGGATTTTGGGAAGGGAGAGGGAGGGAAGAGAGGGAAAAAACTTTGGGGGCCTAGTGCATAGTGACATTGTATGCATATGTCAGTCAGTCTACTGTAAAGCATTAACCCATCAATTTAAAAAAAAGAGAAGAAAGGAATAGGGACCCTCTTTACCACCTCTAACCCTCCCTCCCCCCAGTGAGGAAAATATGATTCAGTCCAGTTTCACTGAGATTGGTTCTTCAAAACAGTTGATAGCACTGGAAACAAGGAGGTCTCCATAAACAAGCAGCAAGACTGTGCTCAGTGCCATGTCTGTTGTTCATTTGGCACAGTTAAATAACTGCCTTAGTTTCTGAAGGGAATTTAAAAATTATTCAGGCAAACTAAAGATCTCTTAAAAAAAAAAAAGCTCTTCTTCTTCTAGCGTTTGCCCTTCTTCCGTAGCCAGTCAACAGCGTCAGGTTGAGCCTGATGTAAAGTTTTGAGACCTCCTTTGAATCTGGAGAGGTGGCAGTCGTTGACTATGTGGGCCATAGTCTGTCTGGAGCCGCAGGGGCAGTTCGGGTCGTCTCTGGCTCCCCAGCGATGGAACATAGCGGCGCACCGGCCATGGCCTGTTCGATAGCGATTGAGGAGGGCCCATTCATAACGTGCTAGGTCAAAGCCGGGTTGACGCTCGCAGGGGTCTGTGATGAGGTGTTTGTTCTTTACCTCAGCTGACTGCCAACTCTGTTTCCAAGAGACTGGAACAGAGAAGTTCAGTGTAGGCGTAGGAGACCAGATTGGGTGATGAGACGTCAAGTGTTGGACAGGGTGGGCGAAGATATCCGCGTATATTGGCAGGTCCGGTCGAGCGTAGACGTGGGAAATGAACTTAGATGATGCCGCATCCCGACGAATATCTGGCGGGGCGATGTTGCTAAGAACTGGCAGCCATGGAACCGGGGTGGAACGGATGGTTCCAGAAATGATCCTCATGGAGGAATATAATTTGGAATCGACCAAGTGGACATGGGGGCTACGGAACCATCCTGGGGCACAGTATTCTGCAGTGGAATAGCATAATGCCAGAGATGATGATCGTAGTGTGGAAGCGCTCGCACCCCATGAGGAGCTGGCCAGTCTTGCAATGATGTTATTCCTCGCGCCCACCTTTGCTGCAGTTTTTATGAGATGTTCGTGAAATGACAGAGTGCGATCGAGAGTAACGCCAAGATAGACTGGCTGGGCTTCATGCCGGATTCTCGTATCGTCAAGTTGCACATTAATCTCACGCGAGGCCGAGGCATGGTGTAGATGGAAAACAGATGATACCGTTTTTGCAGTGCTAGGGATTAGTCGCCATTTTTTACAGTAATCAGATATCAGAGACATGTCTTTCGGGAGTGTTTCCTCGAGGATGTCAAACTTGGATGCCTGAGTTGCACAGCAGATGTCATCGGCGTAGATGAACTTCCTTGAAGAAGTTTCTGGGAGGTCATTGATGTAAATATTAAATAGCGTAGGAGCCAGAACAGAGCCCTGGGGGAGGCCACTTGAGACAAGTCTCCATCTGCTAGACTTGTCACCCAGATGCACCCGGAATCTTCTGTTTTGGAGAAGAAACGATATAGTGTTGCCACCCATGGAGGCAGGCATCTTGAGATCTTGACTAGGAGACCACGGTGCCAGACCGTGTCATAGGCTACTGTGAGATCAACAAAGACAGCACCCGTCTTTTAAATTCTTCTGGAATCCATTTTCAATGTAAGTTGAGAGGGCCAGGGCTTGTTC
The DNA here is from genome assembly GCF_950295315.1 of Erinaceus europaeus. Taxonomy (NCBI): domain Eukaryota; kingdom Metazoa; phylum Chordata; class Mammalia; order Eulipotyphla; family Erinaceidae; genus Erinaceus; species Erinaceus europaeus. The sequence goes on along the minus strand of NC_080168.1, from coordinate 127,766,835 downwards.
GCAGGTAGATCTTCCTGGGCAGAAACCAGCTTGGGTGGGTGATAGGAATTTCTCTGTAAGAGGAGAAATTCGTGACAGAAGCAGCCTCTCAAGGAGTTTGTAACACATGGAGAGGAGAGAAATTGGTCTATAGCTGGTCTATAGTTTCAAAACTGCTATTATCTTCGCACGATGCCAAATTTTGGGCATAGATTCGGATTCCAAGATGTGGGACAGGAATGTAGTGAGCCACTTCTTTGCCGCGGGGCCCAAGTTAAGAATGAGTTCTGGGGTGATGTTATCATAGCCAGCAGCCGTTCCCGGTTTAACCCTCTTCAAAGCGTCTTCCAATTTAGACAGCTGATGATTGACAGCTCTAATGATTGCTTAACTGAAACTTCCCCTCACACCGGAAGTATCATTTCAGTTTACTGGGAAATGAACAGTAAGGTATTGACAAAGCAAAGGGTGTTAATTAGAAGAGAGTGAAAGGGCCACGTGGTGGCACACCTGTTTGAGTGCACATATTACAATGTGCAAGGACCTGGGTTCGAGCCTCTGGTCCCCACCTGCAGGGAGAAAGCTTCACAAGTGTTGAAGCAGGACTGCAGGTGTCTGTCTCTCTGTTTCTCTCCCTATCTCTCTTTTCTCTCTCGATTTCTGGCTGTCTCTATCCAATAAATAAAGATAATTTTAAAAAAATTTTAAAAAAAGAGTGAAAAAGAATTGTTCATAACATTAGCAAAAGCAATCTAAGACAAGGGGCAGCGCGGTAAAGTATGCAAACCAGTGTAGCTGTTCACAGTGTACCACCTAGATTCAGTGATGAGTTCCCCCAACAATGAGCAGAACTACAACATCACTTCCAGACAAGACTTTAATGTATCTAGTTATCCCATGTTCTTATTTTTAAAATATTTATTTATTTATGATTCGGTAGAGACAGAGAGAAATCGAGAGGGGAGATGGAGATAGAGAAGGTAAGAGACAGAGAGACACCTACTTCACCCCTCGTGAAGCATTCCCTCTGCAGGTGGGGGGGGCCAGGGACTTGAACCTGGGTCCTTGTGCACTGTAATGTGTGCCCTTAAGCAGGTGCGCCACTGCCTGGCCCCCTCCAAGTTCTCATTTTACAGGAAATGAAGCTAAGGTCCAGAGATAAAACACAGCTGATTTGTCTTATGACAAAATCTGGTGTTTTGACTTAGAGTCATACCTCTTCAATAGTGTCACCTTTACATGTGTTTGCAGGAGGGTAGTGAAGCACAGGGAATCAAACAAGCTGAGTTCAAACCCAGCGTGGGCTACTAACAAGCTGTGTGACCTTGCACAGAAGGCCTACCTTCTCTGAGCCTTAATATAACTCTCTGGAAACAAAATTGGAGTTGTCATTCACAGGGCTGTGTGGATGGAGTACTGATGGAGTACTGATGGAGCACAGGTTGGGATACTTACTGGAACTGTCATTTACTGAAAGGTAAGACGTCCAACACCGATATGAAGAGATTCAGAGGCTGGCTGCTGGTGATACAGCTAGCTAAGTGCACATATTACAATGTGCAAGGACCCAGGTTCGAGCCCCTGGTCCCCACCTGCAGGGGGGAAGCTCCAAAAGTGGTGAAACAGGGCTGTAAGCGTCTCTCTGTCTCCTTCTCTATCTCCCCCTTCCCTTTTGATTTCTGGCTATCTCAAAATAAATTTTTAAAAAAATTATCTTTATTTACTTACTTATTAAATAGAGAAAGTCAGAAATTGAGATGGAAAGGGAGAGGTAGAGAGGGAGAGAGGCAGAGACACCCGCAGCCCTGTTTCACCATTTGCAAAGCCTTCTCCCTACAGGTGGGGACTGGACTGGAACCCTGGTCCTTGTGCATTGTAACAAGTGCACTCAACCAGGTTTGACGCCACCCAGCCCTAGGCTATATCTATCCAACAAATAAATAAAGATAATTTTTAAAAAATTAAAGGAGATACCTACCAGGTCAGGGAAAAAAATAAGTTTACTGCATGCATATCATAAATTGGAGAGAAGAAAAGGCAGTTGGTTATCAGGCTCCATTGGTTTCTTGGCTTTCTCGTCTGGTATGTCACCCCTCCCTTTGTTGGCTGGCAGGCACCAAAAAGACATCCAGACAAAATGCTTTGTATTCATGAGACCAGAGAGGCATTTAGTCTGTCTGATGCTGACACTGTTATCAGTGTCAGAAAATTATACGTGTATTATTATTATTATTTTTTGCCTCCAGGGTTATTGCTGGGGCTCAGTGCCTACAGACCTACTTCACAGCCTGTAGAGCGACTCCCTTGCAGGTGGGAAGCCGGGGACTTGAACCAGGATCCTTATGCTGGTCCTTGCGCTTTGCGCCATTCTCACTTTAACCCGCTGTGCTACCGCCTGGCCCCCTATAAGTGTATTTCTGTGACAGTGGTGATGCGCGGTGATCTGCCAGGATAACTAGCAGCTACGCAATGGAAAAGCTGAAACATTTGTCAGGGATATTTACCTAGCACAAGCCTCTGCATCCGCTGCTGCCTGCCTACCTGTCTCAGCCTGGCTTTAAAGAAAGTCTAGCATCCTGGCACGTTTTTCCAAGGGGCCTTTGGTAAACAAGGGGTATGTAATTCTGCCTGGGATCCAGGCTGCCTTGAGTCCTGTGCTGTTTGCTTGACTTAGTTCAGTTAAAGACAGGAGAGAGAAAGACCAGGCTTCTTTCCAGAAAAGACATCACGCTGTGCCTTTGTGTTTTAGGACAAAGGCTCCTGCATTCCTCTGGCTCAGGTTTCCTTGATCTGTCCACTGTTGGACCTTTTTTAATTTTTTTGTTTTAATAAAGCAGAGCACAGGAGGAGTCAGACTGCCTGAGGGCAAACCCCTAGAGTGCCACTAATAAACAGTGTGGCCGGACACCCTTCACCTACCTCTCTGAGTAGGCATTTCATTGGTTTGTGTGGATTGAGAGACAACAGAGTTTACAAAGCTCATGGTGGGACCTGGGGAAACAGTATAATGGCTCTGCAAAAGATGCTCATGCCTGAGACTATGAGGCTCCAGTCCCACCAAGAGCCAGAGCTGAACAGTGCTCTGGTCTCTGCCTGTCTATCTCTTCCTGTAGCTCTCTCATAAAGACAAATAAAAACTATATTAGGGGGCCAGGCGGTGGTTTACCTGGTTGAGTGCATGCATTACAGTGCACAAGGACCCAGGTTTAAGCCCCTGGTTCCCGCCTGCAGGGGGAAAGCTTCACAAGTGGTGAAGCTGGGCTATATTTGTCTATCTCTTGCCTTCCACTCTTGATTTCTCTGTCTCTATCCAATAATAAATAAACAAAATATTAAAAAATATTTTTACCCAACAAAGCTCATGGTGTATAAAAGCAAGTACATTCACTAAAATTGCTATTTACCGAAAAGGCAAAACATCAGAGAGCAATCAGATTCCTGTGAATGGGGAGAACGGCCTACTGTAGCAGTTTTTCCAAATGGTGTGTGTGTGTGTGTGTGTGTGTAGTTTGGAGAGGTTTGGGGTGGGGACAGTGTGGGGGCCATTTGTGCGAAGGGAGTTTGGCTCACAGGGGCTTGCGGGGTGCAGAGGGATCTTGGTGTGTGTGTGTGTGTGTGTGTGTGTAGTTTGGAGAGGTTTGGGGTGGGGACAGTGTGGGGGCCATTTGTGCGAAGGGAGTTTGGCTCACAGGGGCTTGCGGGGTGCAGAGGGATCTTTGCCCCTTCCTGACCATCTGCTGCTTTTGGAGAGACTGCATTTCCTCTGGGTACACTGAGCTGCTGATTCCCACTGCTCTCCCCAGTAGATGTAGAATCACTCAGGACTTCCCAGTGATAACACAAGGATCTAAAGTGTAGAAACAGGCACCAGCGGGCTATTCTGTGCAGCGCCAACGACAGAGGGGCTATTGCTATATATTTATTTATTTTAAAGATAACCAGACTTAAAAAAACTTTATTAGTGATTTAATGTTGATATACAAAATTACAAGATAACAAGAGTACAACTCCACACCATTCCCACCACCAGAGTTCTGGTCCCCATTCTCTGCATTGGAAGCTACAGTAGTTCACCTAAGGTTGCAGATACAGGTTGACTATAATTTCTACAACTATCTGTCTGTATTTGTATATGTTTGTCACCTCCCCCCCCATGCCTTTTTTTTTTTTTTTTTTTTTTGCTTCCAGAGTTATCCCTGGGGCTCGGTACCTGCATTATGAATCCACTGCTCCTGAAGGCCATTTTTCCTTTTTTTTTTTTTTTGTTGCCCTTGTTACCCTTGTTATTATTGTTATTGTTGCATAGGACAGAGAGAAATCAAGAGAGGAGGGGAAGACAGAGAGGGGGAGAGAAAAATAGACACCTGCAGACCTGATTCACCACTTGTAAAATGACTCCCTCTGTAAGTGGGATGCTGAGGGATCCTTATGCCTGTCAGTGTGCTTCCCATCATGTGCACTCAGTGCGCTGCGCTATTGTTGATCCTTCCCCCCTTTTTAAGGTCTGTCTTCCTTTCCAAGTCACATCTACACCTATTACTACATCCAAATGTCCCTCTTTTTTTTTCCTTTTCTTTTTTCTTCTTTCCTCTTCTTCTCTCTCTGGGTCCTGATGCAGCTGGAGTTCAGAGCCCTCTGGTGGTCTTCCTCCTATCATTTCTTCCCCACTGGGAGTATGGGCCAAAATTTCTTATGTGGTGAAGAAGGTGGGAAGATAACCAGACTTTTAAAGAATATTTATTGAATTTGACAGGGTGGAGAGAAACAGAGAGAAGGGGAAAAGAGAGGGAGAGAGACAGAGAGAGACACATGCAGCCCTGCTGCACCGCTCCTGAAACATCTCCCCCCATGCAAGTGGGGACCAGGTTCTTGAACTCAGCTTCTTTTTTTTTTTTCTTCTCCCTACTTTTTATAATTTATTTTTTCGCTACGGGGGAATTAATGGTTTCCAGTCATAGTAAAATACAGTAGTTGGTACATGTGTAACATTTCTCAGTTTTGCATATAACACTCTAACCCCTCTATCTCCGTCCTGTTCCAGGACCTGAACTCTTTCCCCCCCCCAAGTCTTTTTTTTTGGGGGTGGGCTTCCTGAGTCATTTTATTAGGAATGAATGAAACTTCATATATTCTGCACCCCAAAGTCTTTTTTTTGGGGGGGGAGGGGAGGAGATGTTTCCTGAGTCATTTTAATAGGAATGAATGAAACTTCTTACTGTCTGCACATCAGGGGCTTTGACTTGGGCGCGAATCCTCAGAAGTCAGGCTCTTGTGCCTGGCAACGTGTGCGCTCCACCGGATTCCCTCCACGGGGCTCTGGGCGGGGGCGTGGCCTCGGGCGAGCGGGGGCGTGGCGGGGTGCACGGGGGCGTGGCCCCGCGTGGGACTCGGTGGGGCGCGTGGGGGCTGGCGGGGGCGTGCCGGGCGAGCGGGGGCGTGGCCTCGGGCGAGCTGGGGCGTGGCCACGTGGGGGCGTGGCGGGGGCGTGCCGGGCGCGCGAGGGAGGGGTCCCGGCCGCGGGTGTCCTGGCCCCGCCCCGTCAGCGTGGTCTCCTCGCCGCCCGCCAGAGCCGCCCCGCCGCCGCCGGCCGCTGCCGAGGTGAGTGCTCGAAGGGGCGGCGCGGCCCTCAGGACCCCCGCCCTGGGCGCGGAGAGGAGGCAGAGGGCCGCCCGGCGCACGACCCGGGCCGCCACCACAGCGGCGTCGGTTGGGCGGAGCCGGAGGGGCGCGGGGCGGCGCTGACGAAAACCCGAGAGACGCGGGGCCGGCGGCCGGGCCTGGGGAGTGTGGGCGCGGGGTCACTGCCGGGAGGGCGCGGGGCTCGCGGCGTCGGGGCCCGGGACTCTGAGGGGCGGGGGACTGAGCACCGCGTGGGTCCCGTCAGCGTCGGGGGACTGAGCACCGCGTGGGTCCCGTCAGTGTGGGGGGACTGAGCACCGCGTGGGTCCAGTCAGTGTGGGGGACTGAGCACCGCGTGGGTCCAGTCAGTGTGGGGGACTGAGCACCGCGTGGGTCCCGTCAGTGTGGGGGACTGAGCACCGCGTGGGTCCAGTCAGTGTGGGGGACTGAGCACCGCGTGGGTCCAGTCAGTGTGGGGGACTGAGCACCGCGTGGGTCCAGTCAGTGTGGGGGACTGAGCACCGCGTGGGTCCAGTCAGTGTGGGGGACTGAGCACCGCGTGGGTCCAGTCAGTGTGGGGGACTGAGCACCGCGTGGGTCCAGTCAGCGTCGGGGGACTGAGCACCGCGTGGGTCCAGTCAGTGTGGGGGGACTGACTACCACGTGGGTCCCATCAGTGTGGGGGGACTGAGCACCGCGTGGGTCCAGTCAGCGTCGGGGGACTGAGCACCGCGTGGGTCCAGTCAGCGTCGGGGGACTGAGCACCGTGTGGGTCCAGTCAGTGTGGGGGGACTGAGCACCGCGTGGGTCCCGTCAGTGTGGGGGGACTGAGCACCGCGTGGGTCCCGTTTGTGTTCGGGGACTGAGCACCGCGTGGGTCCCACAGGTGTGGGGACACAGCACAGTTTCTGCGTCTCATACAGGCAAAGTCTGATCCTGTCTCTGATCCTTTGCATTTGATGTTCCTCAGCCTGAATACACTTCCCCCAAGCCTTCACACAGCCACCTTCCTTTCATTGTCTATATACTTAAATGTCAATTCTTGACCATGCAAATTAAAGTGAATCCACTACCTGATTCATTTTCCATTTTATTACCCTGCTTAATTCTCATAGCACTCAAAACTAATTCTCTCTAGGGGTATAGTGGTGCACCCTGTAGAGAGTACCTATTACAGAGAGAGAGAGAGAGAGGGAGAAAGAAGGAGGAGGAAAGAAGGGAGGGAGGGAGGAGGGAAGGAAGGAAGGAAAACAGAGAGAAGAAAGGAAGGAAATGGGTAGGGAGGGAGGGGAACAGTGGGTTCACTGTATGGGCTCAGGACCCCAGGGATAGCCCTTGGGTGGGAGGGAGAACTCCTGAGAAGATAACATAGTGATCATTCACAAGACTTTCAAGCCTGAAACTAAGGTCCCAGGTTCAATCCCCGGTACCACCGTAATGCAGAGCGAGCTGAGTAGTGTTCTAGGTAAAATTAAAAAAAAAAAAATTCCTCCCCCATACACATATTTATGTAATATTTGTTGGGACTTTACCGCTCTAAGCTGACTTTTTCAGAGATAAAGAGACAGAAATAGAGAGAAAGGCTGGAATCTTGGCCATGAACACCACAAAACAGACATACTAAGCTAGACACACACACCCAGGGTATAAACTCAAGGTCTCACACACACACACCTCTAAGTTGTCTTTCAGAGCCAATTCCCTTGTCTCAAAGAGGGAGAAATAGCACAGCATGGCTACCCGTGCTGCTCCATGTGTTTCTGGGACTCAAACTCAAAGGCACCAGCTCTGTGTGGTAAGCTATCTCCCAGCTGCTTTAAAATCATGTTAATTGAATATTTATTTATGTTTTTTTAAAATTTATTTCTTTATTGGGGAATTAATGTTTTACATTCAACAGTAAATACAATAGTTTGTACATGCATAACGTTCCCCAGTTTCCCATTTAACAATACAACCCCCACTATGTCATTTATCATCCTTCATGGACCTGTATTCTCCCCTCCCACCCACCCCAGAGTCTTTTACTTTGGTGCAATACGCCAATTCCAGTTCAGGTTCTACTTGTGTTTTCTTTTCTGATCTTGTTTTTCAATTTCTGCCTGAGAGTGAGATCATCCCATATTCATCCTTCTGTTTCTGACTTATTTTACTCAACATGATTTTTTCAAGGTCCATCCAAGATCGGCTGAAAACGGTGAAGTCACCATTTTTTACAGCTGAGTAGTATTCCATTGTGTATATATACCACAACTTGCTCAGCCACTCATCTGTTGTTGGGACACCTGGGTTGCTTCCAGGTTTGGCTATTACAAATTGTGCTGCCAAGAACATATGTGTACACAGATCTTTTTGGATGGATGTGTTGGGTTCCTTAGGATATATCCCCAGGAGAGGAATTGCAGGATCATAGGGTAGGTCCATTTCTAGCCTTCTGAGAGTTCTCCAGACTGTTCTCCACAGAGGTTGGACCAATTGACATTCCCACCAACAGTGCAGGAGGGTTCCTTTGACCCCACACCCTTTCCAGCATTTGCTGCTGTTACCTTTTCTGATGTATGACATTCTCACAGGAGTGAAGTGATATCTCATTGTTGTCTTTATTTGCATTTCTCTGACAATCAGAGACTTGGAGCATTTTTTCATGTGTTTCTCGGCCTTTTGGATGTCTTCTGTGGTGAATATTCTGTCCAAGTCCTCCCCCCATTTTTGGATGGGGTTATTTGTTGTCTTGTTGTTGAGTCTGGCAAGCTCTTTATATATGTTGGTTATTAAACTCTTATCTGATGTATGGCATGTAAAGCTCTTCTCCCATTCTGTGAGGGGTCTTTTGGTTTGGGTATTGATTTCTTTTGCTGTGCAGAAGCTTTTTAATTTGATGTAGTCCCATAGGTTTATACTTGCTTTAGTCTTCTTTGTTACTGGATTCGTTTCATTGAAAATGTCTTTAAAATGTATGCGGAAAAGAGTTCTGCCAATATTTTCCTCTAAGTATTTGATAGTTTGTGTTCTAACATCCAAGTCCTTGATCCACTTGGAATTTACTTTTCTATTTGGTGAAATACAATGATTCAGTTTCATTCTTCTGCATGTTTCAACCCATTGTTTCCAACACCATTTGTTGAAGAGACTCTGCTTTCCCCATTGAATAGTCTAGGCACCTTTGTCAAAGATTAGTTGTCCATAGGTGTGGGGCCTCATTTCTGGGCTCTTAATTCTATTCCACTGGTCAGTGTGTCTATTCATGTTCCAGTACCAAGCAGTTTTGATGACAATGGCCCTATAATATAGTTTGAGATCTGGGAGTGTGGTGCCTCCGGTTCTGTTCTTTTTTCTCAAGATTGTTTTGGCAATTCTAGGTCTTTTCTGGTTCCAGATAAACGTTTGTAGCATTTTTTCTATTCTCCTAAAAAATGTGCTTGGGATCTTGATGGGGATAGCATTAAATTTGTAGATGGCTCTGGGTAATATATTCATTTTGATGATGTTAATTCTTCCAACCCATGAACATGGAATATCTTTCCACTTCTTTGTGTCTTTTTCAATTTCTTTGAGTAGTGACTCATAATTTTCAGTATACAAGTCTTTCACTTCCTTGGTTAGATTTACTCCTAGATATTTTATTGTTTTTATTGCTATAGTAAAAGGAATTGATTTCTGGATTTCAATTTCTTCTAACTTAGTGTTTGCATAGAGGAATGCCACTGACTTTTGAATGTTAATTTTGTAGCCTGACACCTTACTGTATTGCCTGATGATTTCCAAAAGCTTCTTGCTGGAGTTCTTAGGTTTTTCCATGTATACTATCATGTCATCTGCAAATAAGGAGAGTTTGACTTCTTCTCTTCCAATTTGTATCCCTTTAATTCCTTGCTCCTGCCTGATTGCTATGGCAAGAACTTCCAACACTATGTTGAATAGTAATGGTTATAGTGGGTAGCCCTGTCTAGTACCTGATCTGAGGGGAAATGCTTCCAGTTTTTCACCATTGAGTATGATGTTGGCTGTAGGTTTGCTATATATAGACTCCACTATCTTCAGGAATTTTCCATCTATTCCCATTTTTTGTAGTGTTTTGATCATAAAGGGATGTTGTATTTTGTCAAAAGCTTTCTCTGCATCTATTGATAGGACCATGTGGTTTTTGGTCTTGCTTTTGTTGATGTGGTGGATCACATTGATTGATTTACATATATTAAACCAACCTTGCATGCCTGGGATAAACCCCACTTGGTCATGATGAACAATCTTTTTGATATACTGCTGTATCGGGTTGGCAAGAATTTTATTCAATATTTTTGCATCTATGTTCATCAGAGATATTGGTCTGTAGTTTTCTTTTTTGGTTGTGTCCCTGTCTGCTTTTGGTATCAGGGTGATGTTGGCTTCATAGAAGCTGGCAGGGAGTATTCCAGTGTCTTCAATCTTCTGGAAGACTTTTAAAAGTAGAGGTATTAGTTCTTCTTTGAAGGTTTTGTAGAATTCATTTGTAAAACCATCTGGTCCAGGACTTTTATTTTTGGGGAGATTTTTGATAACTGTTTCAATTTCATTAGCTGTGATGGGCCTGTTCATTATCCACTTCCTCTTTACTTAGTTTTGGAAGTTGGCAAGTATCTAGGAAATCATCCATTTCTTCTAGGTTCTCTAGCTTGGTGGCATTTAGTTGTTCATAGAAGCCTCGCATGATATGTTGAATTTCCGCAGTGTCTGTTGTGATATCTCCTCTTTCATTTACTATATGATTTATTTGGGTCTTCTCCCTTTTTTGTTTTGTGAGTCTGGCTAAAGGTTTGTTGATTTTGTTTACTCTTTCGAAGAACCAACATTTACTTTCGTTGATCTTTTGTATGGTTTTCCTATTCTCAATGTTACTTATTTCTGCCCTAACTTTAGTAATTTCTGACCTTCTCGTTGCTTTAGGGTTCCTTTGTTGTTCTTCTTCTAGGTCTTTAAGATGTGCAATCAGGCTGTTTATTTGTGCTTTTTCTTGTTTCCTAATGTGTGCTTGTATAGCTATGAACTTCCCTCTTAGGACTGCTTTAGATGTGTCCCAAATATTTTGATAGCTTGTGTCTTCATTTTCATTGAACTCTCAAAACATTTTGATTTCTTCCTTGATTTCCTCTTTGACCCAGAAGTTGTTAAGAAGTGTACTGTTGAGCTTCCACATTTTGGGACTGTTAATAATATTTTGTTGATTGTTAAGTGTTAGTTTAATTCCACTGTGGTCTGAGAAGATGCTTGGGATGATTTCAATGCTCTTGAATTGGCTGATGCTGTCTTTGTGGCCTAACATATAGTCTATCCTTGAGAATGACCCATGTGGACTTGAGTAAAATGTGTATTACAGTTTCTTGGGATGAATGACTCTAAAAATGTCCAATAGTTCTAGTTTATCTATCTCTTCATTTAGCTCCCTTATGTCTTTATTGATTTTCTGCCTGGATGATCTGTCAAGTTGAGAGTGGGGTGTTGAAGTTCCCTACTATGATTGTGTTACTGTTAATATATTGCTGTAGCTCTTTCAGTAGAAGTTTGATGTATTTAGATGGCTTCTCATTGGGTGCATAGATGTTAATAATTGTTAAGTCCTCTTGATTGACTGATCCTCTGAGCATTAAGTCGTGTCCATTCCTATCTTTTTTAATCTTATCTATTTTCAAGTCTATCATGTCAGATATGAGAATAGCTGTTCCTGCACTTTTTTGTGGGCCATTGCCTTGTATGATAGTTTTCCATCCTTTCACTTTAAGTCTGTGTTTGTCTTGTTGAGTTAGGTGGGTTTCCTATAGACAGCATATTGTTGGATTGTGTTTTCTGATCCATCTTCCTACTCTGTGTCTTTTAATAGGTGAATTTAGGCCATTCACATTTATTGATATCAAAGATTGAAGATATTTTAACGCCATTCTTGTAGTGTTTTAGAGTGTTTTGATATATGTCCTATTTGTGGAGGTCTGATTGTTTATAGGAGACCTTTCAGAACTTCTTTCAGGGCAGGCTTGGTGATGGTTGATTCCTTCAACTGTTGCTTGTCTGAGAAGGTTTTGATGCCTCCATCTAGTCTGAATGACAGTCTAGCAGGATATAGTATTCTTGGCTGAAAGCCTTTCTCATTGAGCACTCAATAGATATCTTGCCATTCTCTTCTGGCCTGTAGTGTTTGTATGGAGAAGTCTGCTGCTAATCTTATGGGTTTTCCTTTGTAGGTGACTCTTTGTTTTTCTCTTGCAGCCTTCAGGATCCTTTCTTTATGCTTATTCCCTTCCATTCTAAGTATGCTATGTCTTGGTGTCTTTAGGTCTGAGTTAATTCTGTTTGGGCTTCTTGAATCTTTATGTCTTTGATGTTGTCTAGACTAGGGAAGTTTTCAGCTATTATGGCCTAGAAAATTCTTTCTTCCTCTCCTTCTCTTTCTTCCTCTGGTATTCCAATAATGCATATATTGTTTTTGAAGTCATCCCATAGGACTCTGTTGTTGTTTTCAGCATCTCTTAATCTCTTTTTGAGAACTCTTACTTCTTTTTTAGTTGTCTCTAATTCATCCTCAATCTTGCCAATTCTGTCTTCAGCCTCATAGATTCTATTCTCTCTGCCCTCTACTGTTTTCTGGAGTTCATCTATTTTGTTGCCCTGCTCTGATACTGTTTTAGCTTGTTCAGCTAGTTGTATTGTTAGCTCGGTGATTTCAGCTTTCAGCTCTCTAATGACCATGAGATAATTAGTATTTTCTTCCATATTCTCATTTGTTGTTCCTGTATTTTTTATTGCAATTTTTTCAAATTCTTTACTCACTCCTGTTATTATTTCCTAGCTAATGTTTGGATGTTGAACTCGTTATTTTGTGCTTCACCCTCTGGAGGACTCTTAGCTGGACTCTTGTCCTGGTTTCATTCTCCAATATTTTTTCTTGTTGTTTTAACCATCTTATATATTATGTTATGAGTTCCCTTTATCAGTACTTTTCAAATTATTGATCACTATTGCCTGGATTGACTTGTGTCTAAGTAAGTTAATTAAAGGGTTTACAGTGGTGGAAATTAACAGTTGTTTCAATCCCTGAGTTGGAGCTCAGTGGTTTAAAAGCCTGTTTTTTTTTTTTTTCTTCCCTGTAGCATATGGGAGCCTGAGAGCTTTTAAACTATCAATAGGCTTCTTAGCTTAATCACTGACTCCTGACCAAGAGATAAAGCAGGGTGTGGCAGAGACAATCCAGTGGTTATGCAAAGAGACTTTCACAGCCCCTCACCTATGTCACCGAGGTATAGGTCTTCTCCTGAGTTTCATGGTTAGATCTCTGTCCCCTGGTGTCCCTCCCTGTCGCTGCTCCAGATTCTGAGGGTAGTAGCAATGGAGACTCAGAGTTGCACTTGGTGAGTCTCTGGGGAGTCCTCTCCTCCCTTAAACTGTCCCCTTCTTGGTGGAGCAGACTGGAGGTGGTGTCGCAACTGATAAACTGCTGAACTGTTAGCAGTTACTTAATCTCTCCTTAGCCTCCTCTCTCCTCTCTGTCACCAGCCACACGTGTTTGTACTCACCGGTGATTTACTGGGTTCCTGTCGTCATTCTAGTCCTGCCATATTTCGGTCCCAGGTGGTCTCCTTTGGTATTCCTAGTTGATCCGGGAGAGGAGAGGAGAGAAAGCGATCTGCTGCTCGTAGCTCCGCCTCCGGAAGTAGAATCCTATTTATTTATGTTTTATCTAACTTCTCAACTAAAATGCAGCCTCCAATAGAATGAGGCTGCCATCTCCCCCATTGTACTCGAGAGCTTTAGAGCAATGCCTACCCATAGTAGATACCTACTACAGATCACCTAGTGGTTACTAGTAGGTGTTTACTTTTTTTAAAATTGGTGATTTGATAATGGTTTACAGGATTATTATAAGAGTACTGGGGTATCATTTCACAGATAGTGGGTGTTTAAATGCAGATTGCTGAGCTCCAACCCCAGCAATTCTGATTTAACAGAACAGAAGCTGAGCTCAGGAACATGCATATCTAGCAATTGTACATTCGTTTTTCTTTTTTTTCTTTGTTGTCACCAGGATTATCGCTGGGGCTCCGTGCTGGTAGTACAGATCCACCACTCCCAGTGGCCATTTTTTTCTTTCTTTCAAATTTGTATTAGATAGGACAGAGAGAAATTGAGAGAGGACTGGGATATAGAGAGAGGGAAAGACACCTGTATACCTGCTTCACCACTTGTGAAGCGCCCCCCCCCCCTGCAGGTGGGAGCTGGGGCTCAAATCCAGGTCCTTGCACGTGCTGATACATGCATTTAAAGAGATGCACCACCGCCCAGCTGCCACAAGGGTCCATTCTTCAGCCCAAACAGGAAGTGTGCAATCACATTCAAAGAGACTCTGGGCAGTGCCCTCCATCTGTAGATCTGGACCCCCTCAAACCCCCTCCACAGCCTGCTCAGCCCACAGGCTCCCGCCGGGCTGCTTTCCTTAATTACCCTGATGGCCCTAAGAGTGACAGGAAGTTGCTGACCCCTGAAATTAGAGTTCAAAAAGCTAATCCCACCAATTTCCACCCCGGCTGCTTGGCCAATGGCAGGCTAGCTGGCCAGTCTGGCTGGATTCCTGTTCTCCCCAGAAACACCTGCGCAGGTCTGGACTGACTCCAGAAGGCAAGCCAGGTAAATTTCCATGTCAGCTCACCCAGACTTGCCAGGCAGCCGCGGCCAACTTCTACTTGCTCTACACCCCTCTAAATCCTACTCCCCCACCTCTCTCTCTTCCACTAGATCTTCTCTGTCTCTTTGAAGCAATCTCCCAGCTGAAAGGTAGAAATCTTTGAAAGTTGCTGGGGTGACCTGAACAGTACACATACCTCAGTAATGGAAATTCAAAGACTCTGGTGCAGAAAGTCTTATTCTTTTTTTTTTTTTTTCTGGGGTGGGGGGAGTAGAGGGGTCTTGCTTTTGTGTTTTGTTTTGTTTTCTATTTCTTAGCGTTGTGTCCTCAGAAAACACAGCCCTCGGGTGTCTGGCAGTAGCACAGCGGGTTAAGCGCATGTGGCGCAAAGCACAAGGACCGGCCTAAGGATCCTGGTTCGAGCCCCAGCTCCCCACCTGCAGGGGTGTCGCTTCTTTTTTTTTATTTTTTATTTATTTATTCCCTTTTTGTTGCCCTTGTTGTTGTCGTTGTTGGATAGGACAGAGAGAAATGGAGAGAGGAGGGGAAGACAGAAAGGAGGAGAGAAAGACAGACACCTGCAGACCTGCTTCACCGCCTGTGAAGCGACTCCCCTGCAGGTGGGGAACCGGGGTTCGAACCGGGATCCTTATGCTGGTCCTTGTGCTTTGCGCCACCTGCGCTTAACCCGCTGTGCTACAGCCCGACTCCCAGGGGTGTCGCTTCACATGTGGTGAAGCAGGTCTACAGGTGTCTTTCTTTCTCATTCTCTGTCTTTCCCTCCTCTCACCATTTCTCTCTGTCCTATCCAACCATGATGACATCAAGAACAACAACAATAATAAGTACAACAATAAGAAACAACAAGGGCAACAAAAGGGAATAAATAAAATAATAAATAATAATAATAAAAAAGAAAACACAGCCCTCACCCCTCCATGAAGCTAAACTGTTTGTAGGGTTGACTTAGAATGTCTGGGAAATGTGAAGGGTACCTAGTCTGCCTGTGAGTTGTAAGAGACCCTGCATGTGACTAAAGCAGCCTCCATCCTCAAGGTCAAATCTAGACAAGCATCATTCAAACTGGCAGTCTGTCACACCGAGCTGAGTGAACACATGACCTTGGGCAAGGACATGGGTTCTAGCCCCCTCCCCACCTGCGGGAGTATAGAACAGGGCTTCAGGAGTATAGAGCAGGGCTTCAGGTGTCTGCCTCAGTATCCCTCTTTTACCCTTTATTGGGGGGGTTAATGGTTCACAGCTGACAGTAAACACAGTAATTGGCTCAAGTGTCACATTTCTCAGTTTTCCACATAACACTCTAACCCCCACGAGGTCCTCCTCCGCCTCATTTCATCATGTTCCAGGATTTGAACCCTCCCCTGCCCTGCCCCACAGACCTTTACTTTGGTGCAATTCAGTCTCCCTATCTATCTCCCCCTTCCCGCTTAATTTCTCTGTCCTGTCAAATTAAAAAATAATTTAAATACATATATTAAAAAGAGAGAGAGTGTGGTGGCCTCCACGTGATTATCCACAGTTTGGGGACAATCCTCCCCCCAGAATGGCCTGCAAGACAGCAGAAATGAGCAGCAGCTTCCCAGGTGACCTTCAGTACCCTCAAGCACCCTAGTATGGGGTGGCAGGAGTGGAGCAAAGTGAGTGTGTTGAGATAGGTAGGGGCCATTTCAATAGAGTCTTGGGGATCTTGGTAAGAAATGTCGATTTTAGCCTAAGTGCAAACATGTTATTTAGAGAATTTAAAGCAGAGGTATGGAATGATGTGATCTGGTGTACGTTTTTGAATATCGACTTGACTGTTGTGTGCAGAATGCATCATGAGATAGGCACAGTAGTAAAAGGAGCTTGTCTTTGTGTGCAGGAGTTAGATATAGAGAGGTGGGGTGTTTTGGAGTCAGAGTCAACTAAACCTGCTGATTTGGGAAGAAGGGAGATGTGGAAATCTGTAAATATACATGTAGGTTGCAAATTGTTGGGATCTATATAACATGAAACAGAAGGTGGAAGGTGGCTGGGTCTCAGTTGGCATGTCCCTGGTGAGAGAAAGTAGTTAACATGAAAGGAATTTTTTTTTTACCTGCTTCATGGCACGTGTGCGACAAGAATCCTGTAGAACAGTAACTTGTCAGCACTTTACACACGTGATATCAAGCTCAGAAAGATGGAGCCCCCTTGTGAGAGGCGAAGCAATTCTGCAGGTGTCTCTCTTTCTTCCTCTGTCTTCCACTTCCCTCTCAGTTTCTATCCAAAAAGCCCAATAAATGAGCAAATAAAAAAATTTTTTTTTGGACAATAAAAGCAAGTCTGTTGCTCTGGGCACCTCATCAAGGTGGGGGATCTGGGCTTTGTGCCAGGGTTGGCCTGGCTGTTGCCGTGACACTCATCTGCCTCCAGACTGCCTCTCCGCCTGCCCCAGCCCATTTTGCTTCTGGAGCAGCAGATAATTTAGCAGTTTGGCAGATGCATGTGGCAACCTTTCTACTGTTGTAGATCAGTAATTGCAGAGGGAGGGCAGACACACTATTAGAATAGAAAGTAATTACTTTCATTTGGTGTTCCTGAATGAAAGAGAAGTTGCAGAGGGAATCTACCAAGTAGGAACACAGAGAATGCCCAGTAATTGGGTTTCTCTGAGGACAGGCCAAGAGAAAGGCTGCAGGGCCACTCAGCCCAGTGCCTTGAATGCCATGTCACCACCAAAGGGAGTGCTGGATTCCATCCTTGCCTCTTCATGTAGCTAGGTCATGTTTTGCTGTTTAGTTTGCATCCAGAGAGCTCTTTCCTATGCAAAGTCAGGCATTTCAGAATGTTTCCTGTTCCAGGCATTTATAGTCTTCCTTCATTTGCAGAGCAACCTTTTAAATGAAAATGAACACAGCATAATGGTTTTGCAAACAGACTCTCATTCCTGAGGCTCCAAGTCCCAGGTTCAGTCTGCTGCACCAGCATAACCCAGAGCTGAGAGGGGGGTGAGAGTATTTTGTAGAAATCTGTCATGAGGAGATGAGAAGTTGTGCCCCTTAATGAAATGATAATACATAAATGTTTTTTAACCAGCAACTGTTTTACTAAATTCACAAGTCTGGCAAGGTCAGATAACTCTTCTAGACTGGGCCCTGCTGGGTTCTCATGTATCTGTGTTCTCTTGGGAGTTGGCTGGTAACTGGAGAATCTAGGATGCCTCACTCCCATGTCTGCTCACTGATAGTTCGTCTGTGGGAACTTCTGGGATGACAACTAATCTCTTATCTCTAACTGATAAGCTCAGGTTCACATGGTTGACCCAGGGTTCCAAAAAAACAGCAAGAGAAGACAGACCCCAAAGCACAGGGGTTTATTCAAGTCTTTGCTTACCTCACTTGTGCTGTTGTTGCAGATAACAAAGCAAGTCTCATGACCATTCCAGAATCTGGTGGGAGGGGACTCTCCAAGGATAAGAATACAGGAGGGGAACTATTACCAACAATTTTGACAACATTCTACCACAAAAATTGAATAAATTGATATTTGAAAATGCCTAACTATAGAACCTGATACAGTGAAAGTGCTAATTAAGTTTGCAAATTGAAACAGAGAGGGAGAGATTACCAAATTGCCCTCAATTTATAGCTACCCCGGCTCTGTATGAGAATGCCTCTCCCCCACTTCCCCCTCTCTCTTGCCTCCAGGGCTGTCATAGTGCCTCCCAATCCACTGCTCCTGGTGGCCATTTTTTCCCCATTATTGTTGTTGCTACAGTTGTTGAATAGGACAGAGAGAAATGGAGAGATGAGGGGAAGACAGAGAAGGGGAGAGAAAGATAGACACCTGCAGACCTGCTTTACCACTTTTGAAGTTACTCCCCCCCTTGCAGATCGGGAGCCGGGGGGCTCAAACTGGAATCCTTGCACCAGTCCCTGCACTTCACACTGTGGCTCCCTATCTCTTTACAACTGTTATCATAGTGATTTGCATGGAGAGGAGATGTTCTTGTTCTTATTTTTATGGATCCTTATTATTATGATTTTTTCAACAGAACACTTCATCTTATCTTTCTTCTCAAGATAGAGGTATGATTTCTGTTTTGCTAGTACATCCATCTACAGCTCTTCCCACCCTTGA
Source organism: Erinaceus europaeus (assembly GCF_950295315.1). Classification (NCBI taxonomy): domain Eukaryota; kingdom Metazoa; phylum Chordata; class Mammalia; order Eulipotyphla; family Erinaceidae; genus Erinaceus; species Erinaceus europaeus. The sequence continues at coordinate 127,748,468 of NC_080168.1, read as the reverse complement.
TTTCAGCCTGGTCTATTGAATTGAAAGTAAATTGTCCACAAACACTATGGGATCTGGTTTGTCTTTAAGGGATGATAAAAGGAAGAACATAGGATACATGTTTTTTTTTTATTGTTTTTGTTTGTTTGTTTTTTGGTGGTTCAGGGTTTGGGCTCCTGGGTTGAAATTCAGTTCAGCTGTTTATTACTAGCTATGTAACTTGGATTGGTTAAATTGCATCAGAAGGTTTTCTGAGGTCTGAATGATAATCTGGGCAAAGTATTCTATTATTTATACTATGCAATATTTATTATATCACACAATTATTTATATTGCCTTTGCTTCTTTCTTCTCTGTTCATTTCACACCCCTTCTCCAAATAAATTCCAGTATCCCAGATATGTCTTGCATTTATTCATGCAAATGAGGAAATGTGCTTATAGTACTGCTTACATCACTTGGTAAATGTAAAACATACTTCTTTACTCTAAGTGGCTTGCATGCAATTAATTCACTTCATCTTCACAAAAAGCCTATGAAGTAGATGTGAGTTTACCCCCATTCTCAAGTGAGGGAGCTAGACAATGAATGACTAAATAGCATCTGCAGCATACCACAGCTAATAAATGATGGGGCAGGGGTTTTCAGCCAGGTATTTCTAGCACCAGAATCTGTTTCTTTAAAATCTATGCAATATATATATATATATATATATATATATATATATATATATATATGATGGGAGGTTGGGGATATAAAACTGAGAGCTGGTGCTCTGGGTAAGCTTCTGGTGAATTCACCCACAAGCTCTACACTTGGCAGCATGTGAGTATGCCCAGCTGTGCTTTAGACTGTAAATCCCAAAATGTGTACACACACACATACACACACACACACCCCACCACCACCACCACCACAACCACCACCAACAACAACTGTTCAGTGTTTTTGCCAAAAGCCTGTCCATAATTATTGTTATCCTCACAAGATTTTAGGCATTGTTGTTTCCTCTGCAACTTGTGTGACTCTGTAGAAAGTACCTGGGGCTTTTCCCCGAAGGTTTGAATGTCAGTTGGCTGGTTCTGAGTCTTGTTACCTCTTGCTGCTTTTGATGGACTGCTTGCTCCGTATTTGCCAAAGTAGTGAGAGAATGAAGCATCAACGCTGCCTATAATATGTAACTGCCCGAATTTAGAGTTGTATCTGCCTTCAAGTTGAAAGAAACAACTGAGGACACAATCTTTGTTTGCACGTAGATTTAGTATAACGTGATGATAACTAACAAGCAGACATGTAAAACGTGTCTCCCATCATGTGCCTGGAGCCTACTGTGAGTGGGCATTCACCTCATATCTTTATTTCCTTATAAGACTATATCTGAGAAGATACTTAATCAGCTCTGATTTGTGGTTTACTGTTGCAGAAAAAGGAGTAAATTGCTAGGGCATTGTAGAGGAGTTTCTAGCCTAGACCAGGATAGAGGGCTCATAATAGCCTCCCCTATAAAGTGGCTGCTTAGTTGAGACTTAAAGGGTGGGTAAGGATAGCCAGGGAAAGAGGAGAAGTATTGCTTTCCAGTTAGGATGAACAGACTCTGAAAAAGTGAAGAGTGGAATGGCACATGAAGGAGGTGAGGTACATTGCCTTGGCACCAGAGCCCCACACCTCCAAGGCTTCCTTGGGTCACCAAGAGAGACCTAGCTTTCCAAGCTGCAGTTACCCACACATCACTGAGAATTTCTGTGGGTATAGCAAAGAACCATGCCCACCTGCTACCCTTGGCACCACAGGCCTGAACTCCATGAGGGCTTCCTTGGGTCACTGAAGGAGCTAGTTTTCTGTGTGCATGTTGCCAGAGGCCTGCATATCACATGGGGCTTCCATGGAGAAGGTGGGAACGAGTGCATTGGCTATGGAGGCCTGCACACACGTGACTCCTGGGGAAGGGACCCACCCCCTGCATTCACTGCCACCCACTCCTGATGGAAAGATTCCCATTCTCTGCTTGATTTACATAGCCAGAGACAGTCCCCCCAAAGTAGAGACACTGGGAGCCACTGTCTACCCTCCTGCAATCACTAGATCTTGCCTACACTGTCTGGGAACCAACTATTCTGTTTCAGATCAAATTGGGTCTCTCCCAGTGTTGCAGATCACTTAAAAAAATTTTTTTTTAATTTATTTATAAAATGGAAACACTGACAAAATCATAGGATAAGAGGGGTACAATTCCCACCACCAGAGCTCCATTTCCCATCCCCTCCCCTGATATCTTTCCTATGCTTTAACCTTGTGGGAGTATGGACCCAGGGTCATTGTGGGATGCAGAAGGTGGAAGGTTTGGCTTCTGTAATTGTTTCCCCGCTGAACATGGGCGTTGACAGGTGGATCCATAATCCCAGCCTGCCTCTTGCTTTTCCCTAGTGGGGCAGGGCTCTGAGGAGGCAGGGATCCAAGACACATTGGTGGGGTTGTCTGCCCAGGGAGGTCTGGTTGGCATCATGGTAGCATCTGGAACCTGGTGGCTGAAAAAGATTTAACATATAAAGCCAAACAAATTATTGATTAATCATGAATCTAAAGGCTAGAAAATTGCAGATGAAAACTTCTGGTCTCCAGATCACTTTATGCACTTCCAGACCCCATGTGCTTCATAGGAGACAGTCGGATTGTGTACTTGTCACACAGAAGCACCCAGTAGCTGCTGAGCCCCAGTGTGCACCTGTTGGCCACACATAACCCTCTCAAGGCCATCCAAATAGCTTACGGTCCATAACAGGACCTATAACAGTGACCATTCCAGGAGCACCTCTGCAGCTTCCCCAGGCCCGTCACCCACCACATGTCCTACTGAGTAACCTTGAGAACACGAGCCACTTCAGAAATCACTCCATGACTGTTCCAAACTGAAATCTTGATGTGACACACCCCTGTTATCCTCAACTGACCATCGACTGAAACTTCCAGCACAATCTGAAAAGGGTTGGCAACAGACAGAATGGGAAGGGAAATAAAAGCATCATACCTGCAAATAAAGGGAAAAGCCCAGAAAAAAAAAAAACCCTTAATAAACGAGAGACAATCAGATTTTTCGAGGTAGAACCTGAAAAACTAGTTCACCTACTTGTAATTGAAGATGCATATATCAGGCCCCTGCTGGATTCGTAAGCTTGGCTGCACCTCTCTTCCTGGCCACCCTTCCAGTCACAGAGTAGAATATGCAGAAGCTGTTCTCTGCCCCAGCTTCTGGCATAGAAAACCACAGGGAGAACCTCAACTCAGTATTGGGATACTCTGGTGGAGGTAACTGGACTGTGATATGCCACCTTTTAGGTCAGTTTCAAAGAAAATATATCTGAGATGATTCAAAGTTCAACATTTTATTTCATATTCTGCATGTGAAATAAAATAGATCACAGTTTCCATTTTCAAGAAGCAGTTCAATACCTTGTAACACAAGCTGAAGAGATTGACTTATTTTTTTCTTTGAAAAAGCCAGGCAGTAAATATTTAAGGTTTTGTGGACCACATGGTCTCTTTAACTACAGCTGTTTTAACTTTGCTGCTTCTCATATGTGAAAATGTGACATGTGAAAGCCTCCTCAGACAGCATGTGAAGTGAATATGTCCCAGTGAAACATTACTTGACACTAAAATCTGAATTTCATCTAATTTTCACATGCTGTAAAACAGCAATTTTTAAAATTTGTTGTTGCTAGGGCTTTACCACTCTGGAATTACGTTTTCTATATTTTCCTCATCTGTGACATTGGGATGAAGTGGTTTATGTGAAGGCACTTTTTGCAAAGTCAGAAGGGCTGTCCCCGTTGAGGCCATTGCTGTGATTTCCTGTCTGAGTGTAGCCTTAGGTCACAGCCCACAAATCTGGCTAATTTCAGTTAGTTGTGGAAAGAGGAGATAGCAGATCTCTCTGAACTTTGGGAAAATAGAGACCTCCAGGCTCGCCCCAGACTTACTGAACAGAACTGTGATGTGGTCTAGATATATCTCTGTGTGTGTGGCACTGGGAAATGACCTGAGTGTCTCCCCATGTATGTGATGTCACTAAGTGGTACCCCTGGCCCAACTTTTAAACTTTGTATGCTTAGAGAGAATTTTTGTATGCAAAAATTCTTGTATGCAAAAATTTTGTATGCAAAAATTCATCTTTGTATGCAAAGAAGAATGGGATGGATGAGAAGTGCCATCAAAACAATGCCTCCCCATCCATGAGTGCGTGCCCCTGTGATGCCAGAGATTGAACCCACGGCCTCACTTGGTGAGACATGCACTCAATTGGGCAAGCCATCTCCCAGCCTCTAGAAATATATATATCCTCTAGGGTTATCGCTGGGGCTTGGTGCCTGCATCACAAATCTACTGCTCCTGAAGGCTGTTTTTCCCTCTTTTGTTGCCCTTTTTTTTTTTATCATTGTGGTTATTATTATTGTTGTCATTGCTGTCATTGTTGGATAGGACAGAGAGAAATGGAGAGAGGAGGGGAAGACAGAGGGGGGAGAAAGACACTTGCAGACCTCCTTCACCGCTTGTGAAGCAACCCACCTGCAGGTGGAGAGTCGGGGGCTCGAACCAGGATCCTTCTGCCAGTCATTGCGCTTCGTGCCATGTGTGCTTAACCCACTGTGCTACCACCTGACCCCCTAGAAGTCTATTTTTAACTAGTTCAGGAAATTATGATGTATTTGTTTTGTTAACAAGACTTATTTGACATAGCAAACAAACAAAATAAATATCCCTCTCAATTCTCGCTTCAATCCCCCTTCTCTGTGTTTTATTTGCTAGGTAAGAGAGAAATTAAGAGGGGTGGAAGATAGAGAGAGAGAGACAGAAAAACACCTGTAGTGTTTGCTTCACAGCTTGTGAAGCTTCTCCCCTGCAGGTGGCTTTCTGGGGCTCAAACCTGGGTCCTTGTGCTTAAACAGGTGCACGACTCCATTTCACTTTGGTGCATTCTGAAGCATGTTTGTGGGAGAGCCTGAGCTGCTGTGACCACCAGTGTGCAGCAGAGTGATGATATCATTTCCATTTTTGCTACTCAAAACTCACTATTGAAAATATTTTTGAATTATTTCTGGAAATAACACAGTTGGAGTGTTGGCACAGAGATATCACAAACACAAAAATCATCTCAGTACTAAAAAGATCACTTGATTCTGAATTTCTCACAGTTTTGGCTTTGCCTCTCATTACCATATGAGTAATTGTAGATTTCAAATGAAGGAAGGATCCACCTCCATGCTGGCAGTCCAGATTGGAAACAATTCAGTAGAGCTTAGTGGTGTGTATGCATGCATGCACACACATGCACGTACACACACGCTCTCTTAGAGTACAGCTTCTTCAGGCTTGTTTTCCTGTGAGTTTTAGGGTACTTGAGTTTAGCTTAGCTCGGCTTAGATTGCGCTGCGTCCTTAGATTGCATGAATAAAGAGATACTGCGTACAACCCAGCCATGAGTCCCGGGTTGTCTGTTACCCGCCCGTGAAACCAGCCTGGCGAAAACAACATATGGCGCCACAACGTGGGACCAGACCTGCACAACTCCCAAATAAGTGAAGACTTTGCCTACCTATGCACTATGGTCTTCTCTTCTACTTATGAAGAGGTTTGCCAAAGCCTCAACTGTTTCATTATGAGACAGTTTCTCTGTCTCTGGAACATTTTACTCTGGGCCACACTTCAGTTCCCTGACCGGGAACTTTGGTTTCTTATGACCGGGATCATAGAGCTTGGGAGATGCACGGAGATTTCTCCTTGGACTTTCTGGATTCCCTCTCCCATGTTTCCTGAGGAAAAGGAAACATTTTGCTCCGGGCCACAGTTTGGTTCTTTATGACCGTGATCATAGACCTTGGGATATGCATGGGGATTTCCACTGGGACTTTCTGGACTTCTTCTCGCATGTTTCCCATGGAGAAGGACTACTCTAATTTGAGGAGTGTTCTCCAGTACCCTGGCAGTCCCCAAGAATGGAGACACGTGGTGGTTAGTTCTACTCTCCTGATTGGATTCTTTCTTCGATGGAAAGACACTTTTAAAAATGGGTCCCTGAAGCAATCAAGCAAGAACAGTCAGAAGCACCCTAAATGGAATTTCGAGGAGCTTTTTGGACTAGGATGCCCTCTGGGGACTCTTGATACTACATGGTGAGATCTGTTTCGTAAGAGAGTGATTTGAATGACTGAATTTTTGTATGACATTGACTTTAAAAAAAAAAAAATGCTGGACGCAGCCATGATTTCTAGAGACATCCAGAAACAATCCAAAAAATTGTTTTTTTCCTCCTTTGATTTCTTTTTTACGTCTTGGCATAAATCTGAAACGTTTAATCCTGAAACGTGGTGGGGCAAATAGTGCAATTATTATGTTAATTATCCTCATGCCTGAGGCTTCTACCGTGGTTCTTCTGTTTACCTTTCCACATTTTATTGAGTTTAAATTGTTTAAACAACCTTAAAATCATACTAGAAAGGACTTCCAATTATAATGGAGTTATCAATTATAGTAAACTTCTAATCTGCTACAAGTTTTGTTTGACAAGTAAGTGAATTTCAGCTGTCAAGTCTTCACATGAAAAAGCATCTACTCAAATGGAATTCCCGGAAATCCATTTGGACCCCTGTTCTCTGACATCGCCCACAAGATGGAATGACTACAACACACCCCTGGAAACCAATGATGTGACCTGGCACAACCTGAAGAAACAGATTCACAGACTCCAAAGATCACTCTCTACAGAAAAGCTGAATTCTGGTGGCCGACATTCCCCATGGAGACAGACATGCAGCATTTCATCCCTTGGCATTTTCTTCTGTGGTCAGCTACTTTGGACTGACACCTCCATCGGACTTACTGGTACACGCTGCTGTGTTTCTCAAAGACTAACTTCAGCCAATTGCCTTGAGACTTTATAGACCATGTTCCCTCACCTGCAGGCTCTGTCCCAGAGACAGAAAACTCCTCCTCCTTATTAGGTTATGCCCACAGAGGCAGGAAACGCCCTTTGAGGCAAGAGATGCCCTTTCGCCTGCTAGGCCTTGCCCTTTGAGGCAAGAAACGTTCCCCTTGGCATCACACTGGTTATTGCTGCTCGCCTATTTTCTTTTCCATGTCTTATGCCAGTTCTTTTGAAAACGCCTGTATGATATAGGTTTCTGTTCACCCCACACTCCTAATACTATGGCCATTAGTTAAAAAGAAAGGGGGAATTGTTGGTATGCATGAGACCCCTTCTGTTTCATTTGGTTTAAATCCCCCCTGCTTAACACTATTCTTTTTACATAACCACTTCATTCTATTTACATAACCGCTGTTAACAAGCACCACCCTCCCTCCAGGGCATTAGTGGTTCAGTGATAGAATTCTTGCTTGCTCCACCCCCTCTCCTTGTCACACCCTGATCCTCTCCTTGTCACACTCTGATTTTCACCAGTCACTTTTCTCTCCACCCTCTCTATGTCACATCCTGTTTCCACCCTACTTGGCAAGTATATATAAAGGCAGCATTGTGAGTTTTAGGGTACTTGAGTTTAGCTTAGCTCGGCTTAGATTGCGCTGCGTCCTGCATGAATAAAGAGATACTGCGTACAACCCAGCCATGAGTCCCGGGTCGTCTGTTACCCGCCCGTGAAGCCAGCCCAGCGAAAACAACATTTTCCCACTTGCAAAATTCTTTCCACCAGTATTAAGTACAGCTTCCCCCCTTTATTTGTGTGAAGTAGGGATGTTATATTACCCCAGTGAAAGCTACCCCAAGTAGCACTGGACCTAATATGTAGTATTTTTCCAATTCCAGTGTTACTTTATTGATGAAATGTTGATTTCCAGGACTTTTGTGGTTACAAGGGTACATTTCCACATTTCCCCAGGATAGATACCAGTACATTTTATGCTCAAGCAAACCATGATCTTATTCTACTTTAGGTATATCTTGTCTTTTCTGGTTCTAGGACCTCATGAATTTTATCACTCCTCAGTCAACTTTTTTCCCTATTCTTTTTCTTTCTTTCTTTTTAAAAACTTTTTTCTATTTATTTTAATTTTTTTTTTTTTGCTTTTTTTTTTTGAGTACATGGGAATATAAATTTTAGGATACACAATATGTTTTATTTTATTATTTTTTAAATTTATTTTTAAGAAGGAGACACTAACAAAACCATAGCATAGGAGGGTTATAACTCCACACAATTCCCACCACCACATCTCCATATCCCATCCCCTCCCCTGATAGCTTTCCTATTCTTTATCCCTCTGGGCATATGGACCCAAGGTCATTGTGGGATGCAGAAGGTGGAAGGTCTGGCTTCTGTAATTGCTTCCCTGCTGAACTTGGGTGTTAACTGGTCGGTCCATACTCCCAGCCTGCCCCTCTCTTTCCTTGTAGGGTGGGGCTCTGGGGAATCGGAGCTCCAGGACACATTGGTGGGCTCGTCTGGTCGGCATCATGCTGGTGTCTGGAACCTGGTGGCTGAAAAGAGAGTTAACATACAAAGCCAAACAAGTTGTTGAACAATCATGGATGTAAGGCTGGAATAGTGCAGATAAAGAGTTGGGGGCTCTTTTTATTTCTTATAGAGAGAGGGAGAGACAGAGACACCACAGCATACTCCATCACTATTTTTGTCTTTGGTTTTCTCATGGTGCTGAGCATCAAACTCACAGTCTCACTTAAGGAAAGGCATGTACGGGTGAGAGGGAAGGAGGAGGAGAGACGGAGGGAGGGAGGGTGGGGAGGGAGGGAGAGAGAGACTTGCAGCACTACTTATGAAGCTTTCCTCTACGGGAGGGGACTGGGAACTTGGATCTGAGTTTGTACACATTGTAACATGTACTTAGTGGGGTGTGCCACCCTTGCTTTCTTGGAAGTTTCTTAGTGGAATTACTAAGCTGCTTTATTACTCTTTCTAAAATATCTTATTTTAATGAGAGGAAGATATGGGGTGGGAGATGGGGGAAGATAGAGAGATAGACAGACACACCAGAACACTGCTCAACTCTGATTTATGTTGGTGCTGGGGATTGAAGACCTCAGAGTTTGTCGTGAAAGTCTTGCGTGACCATTATGCTGTCTCCCTAACCCCTGCTTTTCTTGTAATATTATTCTAAGTTTATTTTTTTATTTGATTTTTGGATAGACACAGAGAGAAATTTAGAGGAAAAGGGAAATATAGAGGGGAGGAATAAAGAGGTAAAGAGAGAGACCTGAGCACTGCTTCACCATTTTTGAAGCTTTCACTCATGGTGGGAAGGGACCTGAGACCTGAACTTGGGTCATTGTGGATAGTTTTTTTAAAAAAAAATATTTTCCCTTTTGTTGTCCTTGTTTTATTGTTGTTGTAGTTATTGTTGTTACTGATGTCATTGTTGTTAAATAACAGAGAGAAATGGAGAGAGGAGGGGAAGACAGAGAGGGGGAGAGAAAGACAGACACCTGCAGACCTGCTTTACTGCGTGTGGAGAGACACCCCTGCAGGTGGGGAGCCGGGGGCTCAAACCGGGATCTTTATGCTGCTCTTTGCGCTTAACCCGCTGCGCTACCTCCTGACTCCTGATAGTTTTTTAAAAAATATTTATTCCCTTTTGTTGCCCTTCTTGTTTTATTGTTATAGTTATTATTGTTGCTATTGATGTTGTTGTTAGATAGGACAGAGAGAAATGGAGAGAGGAGGGGAAGACAGAGGGGGAGAGAATCAAAGATAGACACCTGCAGACCTGCTTCACTACATGAAATATCCACTTAAAATTAACTGAGTTTTTTTTTTCAAGAAAAAAAAACCCATTTTTATTTAATTTGAGAGAGCGAGAGAGAACCAGAGAATCACTTTGGCATCTTCAATGCTGGGAAACTGAACTCAGGACCATGTTGTTTTCTCTGGGCTATGTTGTTTTCACCGGGCTGGCTTCACGGGCGGGTAACAGACGACCTGGGACTCATGGCTGGGTTGTACGCAATATCTCTTTATTCATGCAGGATGCAGCACAATCTAAGCTGAGCTAAGCTAAACTCAAGTAAAGTACCCTAAAACTCACAATGTTGTCTTTATATATACTTGCCAAGTAGGGTGGAAACAGGATGTGATATAGAGAGGGTGGAGAGAAAAGTGACTGGTGAAAATCAGAGTGTGACAAGGAGAGAATCAGGGTGTGACAAGGAGAGGGGGTGGAGCAGGCGAGAATTCTATCACTGAACCACTAATGCCCTGGAGGGAAGGTGGTGCTTGTTAACAGAGGTTATGTAAATAGAATGAAGTGGTTATGTAAAAAGAATAGTGTTAAGCAGGGGGGATTTAAACCAAATGAAACAGAAGGGGTCTCATGCATACCGACAGGAACATGTGCTGTGCTACCTTCTGAGTCACTCCTTACCATCCGATCACTGCTTTTCTTGACAGTCTCTTGTGTCTTCTACCTTTTTATTTTGTCTTCTACCTTTTGACCCAGGCCATCTTCTGCTCGTCTCTTTCATAGGAGACACCTGAGAATCACCCCCTATGAACCAGGCGAAATAGACAGGATAGTCCCTTTGTCCCCTAGCAGGGAGGCAACTAGTCTCCAGGACTGACCTCATTTATCTTCAGAAAACAAATCTGAATCAGCCAACATCCTGTTGTCCTGAGGGATGAGTAACCAAATCATATCTGAGTGGTGGAACTGATTTATAGAGACGTGATGTTATCCAGAGCCTGCTGCCAGACCCAAAGAGGCTGTTTTGAAGGAAGCATGATATGGGCAGAGAGATAAGACATCGGTAGCCAGGCGTTGGCGCACCTGGTTGACTGCACATCTTTTTTTTAAAATTTAATTTAATTAATTTATTCCCTTTTGTTGCCCTTGTTTTATTGTTGTAGTTATTCTTATTGTTGTCATTGTTGGATAGGACAGAGAGAAATAGAGAGAGAAGGGGAAGACAGAGGGGGAGAGAAAGATAGACACCTGCAGACCTGCTTCACTGCCTGTGAAGCGACTCCCCTGCAGGTGGGGAGTCGGGCTCTAACCGGGATCCTTACACCGGTCCTTGTGCTTTGTGCCACAATGCGTTTAACCCGCTGCACTACCACCCGACTCCCCTGAGTGCACATCTTATAGTGCCCAAGGACCCAGGTTCAAGCCCCCAGTCTCCACCTGCAGGTGGAAGCTTCATGAGTGGTGAAGCAGGACTGCAGGTGTCTCTCTGTCTCTCTCCCTCTCTATAACCCCCTTCCCTCTCAATTTCTGACTGTCTTTATCCAATAAACAAATAAAGATAAAAGAGAGTGAGAGCTCAGACATTGCTCTCCTGCCTTGTGTCTCTTTAGCTGATGTGTCTTCCTACCTGCAATCCTGGTGAGAGTGTATGTTTGTTGATGGCAGCCTATTGCAAGGAACACAAAGCCCATCTACTGCTTAGTTTCTCCTTTGGATTATTAGTCCATGTAAATGTTTTCTGAGGGAATAAAAACAGAGGTTGTAGTTCATGGACACAAGGAAGTGATCTGGCTGTGCAAGGAGAAAAGAATGAACCTCAGCTGGGCATTGGAATGGTGGGAGACAGGGGGAGACCTCAGGAATGGCAGCAAAAGCCCTGCTATTTGTTTGCTAGAGAAAGGTATTGTGCATTCTCAGTGACCTCCTAGGCTTAGGATTTCTATTAAAGTTCTGCTGTGCAAAAGCTAAGATCTTAATTGAAAACAGAGCCAATACTGTTTTTATTAAAGCTATTATCAATGCTGACTCTCTCAGATGCATTCTCTGTATGGTTCTGGGAGGACTACAGGAAGCATTTGCAGTCCTGAGAGTCAGTTAACTTTAGCTGCAGGGCTATCAGGGGACAACAGTGCCAGCGGGGGTGAGCCAGGGTCTGGGTGTCTGAGTGGCAAAGGCTGCGGAAGCTGTGCTTGCAGCAGTGTCGTGTCCACATGGCAGGCCGTGCAGAGTGAGGCTGGCTCCTGCGCCTAGACATGGTGAGCAGTCTGTGTTGCTAATGATTAGGGTCTGGCAAAAGGAAGAAAATGAATTTTGAATGAAGAAAGATTAGATAGGGCAGAGGGAAGAAAGGGTTTAGGTATCACACAGAGTGTTTCTCTAGCCACTTATTCAGGGCCCTTGAAGTTCCTTGGTTCTGAAATTCATAAGAAGCTGATGTATTTAAGTTCTGCAGAGAAACAGCAATGAGTATGTGGGTGAGTAGGTGGGTGGATGGATGGATAGACTGGATGGGATGGATGAGAAGGAAGGAAGGAAGGAAGGAAGGAAGAAAGGAAGGAAGAAAATATGTTTTTGTAGAAATTGGCTCACGTGGTTATGAAGATTGGGAAGTACTCTAATCTCTTGACAAAGAGCCAGGAAAGCGTATTGGAACTCTGTCTGGGGGGCTGAGAGAATGGAGGGGTTGATAATTCCTGATCTGAACCTGAAATCCAGGGAGCCTGCAGTGCTAGTGTGATGTCTTGAAAGCAGGAGGAGACAGTGTCTCTGCTCAGGGAAGAGTGGACCTGTTCTTCCTGTTTGTTTTTGTTTTGTTTTTCATCAGAGCACTAATCGGCTCTGGTTTAGGTGGTGCAGGGGTTTGAACGTGTGACATTGGAGCTTCAGGCATGATAGTCTCTTTGCACAATGATTATGCTGTCTCCCCCTTCCTGGGCTGAGTTGTTCTGTCTGGGTCACTGACTGACTGAATGGTGCCCACTCACTTTGGGAAAGACCTTTGACTTTACTCAGTGCATCAGTTTAATTGCTGGTCTCTTCCAGAAGCAGCATTACAGATACTCCCAGAGAGGACACTTCAACAGCTATCTCTGATGTCATTTATTCTGCAGAACACTGATGCAGGGGACAGGGAAATGGGCTGCTCAGTAGCCTGTGTACTTAACCACTTGCAAGGACCCAGATTAAAGCCACTGGCCGCTGCATGGGAACATCACAAGTAGTGAAGCACCGCTATGATTTCACTCTTTTTTCTTTTACTTTCAATCTATTAAAAGAGAGATACTGTAAGCTCTATCCAAAAGAGGCAAAGGAGATGAATTCATCATTCTGAGCAGCGGAGTAGTATTCATATATATACCACTGCTGAATTCACTCTTAAACTAAATTAAAATTTTTCTTTATTATGGGATTAATATTTTATAGCTGACAGTAAATGCAATAGTTTGTACATGCATAACATTTCACAGTTTTCCACATAACAATACAACCCCCCACTAGGTCCTCTGTCATCATGTTCCAGGACCTGAACCCTCCCACCCACCTACCCCAGAGTCTTTTATTTTAGTGCAATACACCAACTTCATTCCAAGTTCTGCTTAGTGTTTTCTCTTCTGATACTGTTTTTCAACTTCTGCCTGTGAGTGAGATCATCTCATATTCATCCTTCTGCTTCTGACTTATTTCAATCAACATGATTTCTTCAAGCTCCATCCAAGATGGGCTGATGTTGTTTTCGCCGTGCTGGCTTCACGGGCGGGTAACAGACGACCAGGGACTAATGGTTGAGCTGTACACAGTATCTCTTTATTCATGCAGGACGTAGTGCAATCTATACCAAGCTAAGCTAAACTAAAAACTACAATCTTGTCCTTATAAATATACTAGCCCAGTAGGGTGGGAACAGGATGCCACGCAGAGAGGGTGGAGAGAAAAGTGACTGGTGAAAATCAGGGTATGACAAGGAGAGGGGGCGGAGCAGGCAAGAATTCTACCACTGAACCACCAATGCCCTGGAGGGAGGGTAGTGCTTGTTAACAGAGGTTATGTAAATAGAGTGAAGTGGTTATGTAAATAGAATAGTGTTAAGCAGGGGAGATTAAACTAATGAAACAGAAGGGGTTTTTAGAAGCATACCAACAATTCCCCCTTTCTTTTTAACTAATGGCTATAGTATCAGGATTGTGGGGTGAACTATAAACCTATATCGTACAGGAGTTTTCAAAAGCACTGGCATAAGACATGGAAAACAAAATAGGCAAGCAGCAATAACCAGTGTGATGCCAAGGGGAACGTTTCTTGCCTCAAAGGGCAAGGTCTAGCAGGCGAAAGGGCATTTATTGCCTCTGGGAGCGCTTCATGCCTCTGGGGGCATCTCTTGCCTCAAAGGGCGTTTCCTGCCTCTGTGGGCATAACCTAATAAGGAGGGAGAGTTTTCTGACTCTGGGAACAGAGCCTGAAGGCGAGGGGACATGGTCTATAAAGTCTCAAGGCAATTGGCTGAAGTTAGTCTTTGAGAAACACAGCAGCGTGTACCAGTAAGTCTGATGGAGGTGTCAGTCCAAAGTAGCTGACCACAGAAGAAAATGCCAAGGGATGAAATGCTGCATGTCTGTCTCCATGGGGAATGTCGGCCACCGGAATTCAGCTTTTCTGTAGAGAGTGATCTTTGGAGTCTGTGAATGTTTCTTCAGGTCGTGCCAGGTCACATCATTGGTTTCCGGGGGTGTGTTGTAGTCATTCCATTTTGTGGGCGATGTCAGAGAACAGGGTTCCAAATGGATTTCCAGGAGTTCCATTTGAATAGATGCTTTTTCAGGTTAAGACTTGACAGCTGAAATTCACTTACTTGTCAAACAAAACTTGTAGCAGATTAAAAGTTTACTATAATTGATAACTCCATTATAATTGGAAGTCCTTTTTAGTATGATTTCAAAGTTGTTGAAACAGTTTAAACTCAATAAAATGTGGAAAGGTAAACAGAAGAATCATGGTAGAAGCCTTAGGCTTGAGAATAATTAACATAATCATTGCACTATCTGCCCCGCCCATAACTCATACCATTTCAGGATTAAACGTTTCAGATTTATGCCAAGACGTAAAAAAAAGAAATCAAAGGAGGAAAAAACAATTTTTTGGATTGTTTCTGGATGTCTCTAGAAATCATGGCTGCATCTAGCTTTTTTTTTTTTTTTAAGTCAATGTCATACAAAAATTCAGTCATTTAAATCACTCTCTTACGAAACAGATCTCACCATATAGCATCAAGAGTCCCCGGAGGACGTCCTAGTCCAAAAAGCTCCTCAAAATTCCATTTAGGGTGCTTCTGACTGTTCTTGCTTGATTGCTTCAGGAACCCATTTTTAAAAGTGTCTTCCCATCGAAGAAAGAATCCAATCAGGAGAGTAGAACTAACCATGTGTCTCCATTCTTGGGGACTGCCAGGGTACTGGAGAACGCTCCTCAAATTAGAGTAGTCCTTCTCCATGGGAAACATGCGAGAAGAAGTCCAGAAAGTCCCAGTGGAAATCCCGATGTATATCCCAAGGTCTACAATCACGGTCATAAAGAACCAAATTGTGGCCCGGAGCAAAATGTAGTCCTTTTCCTCAGGAAACATGGGAGAGGGAATCCAGAAAGTCCAAGGAGAAATCTCAGTGCATCTCCCAAGCTCTATGATTAGGGTCACAAGAAACCAAAGTTCCCGGTCAGGGAAACAAAATGTGGCCCAGAGCAAAATGGCATGTGTGACTCCACTGCTGCTGGCAGAGTTTTATTTAAAAAAATCCAAATAGAGAAGCAGAGAGGGAGGGAGTGATAGACACACAGAGAGGAGAAGCACCACAATACCACTCCACCATTCACGGAGCCTCTCCCTATGCTGTGATGGCTTCCCATGTGGTCTAGGGGCTCAGACTGGGACCTAGTGCTTAGGAAAATGTGTGGTCTACCAGGTGAGCTATCTCCTAGCCCCAGTATGTGTTGCTTACATGTGTGTCCATGTGCACTACATACACACACACAGACATACACACACACACATACATACACACACACACACCTGATAACTTTTGTTGTCCCTGAGAAGAATTTTTTTTTTTTTGCCTCCAGGATTATTGCTGGAGCTTGGTGCTTGCACTACAAATCCACTGCTCCTGGAGGCCAGTTTTTTTTTTTCCATTGGATAGGACAGAGAGAAATTGAGAGGGGAGGGGAAGATAGTGAGAGAGAGAGAGAGAAAGATAGACACATGCAGACCTGCTTCAATGCTTCTGAAGTGACCTCCCCCCACAGGTGGGGAGCCGGGGGCTTGAACCAGGATTCTTGCGCAGGTCCTTGTGCTTTGTACTATAAGCTTAACCCAGTGTGCCACTGCCTGGCCCCTAAGGAGGACTTTGTAAGTGTAAGTGTACTAGGAATAAGGATCATAGGGAGCCATTTAATGTTTTATTACTTGGCTTTTCAAAGCTAATTTTACTGATTTACTCTTGGCTATTTTGTAACTTAGGAGTTTAGTGCCATGTACATAATCACCTATATAAAAGTGAATTTTGTTAATTTGCTTTTTAAAAATGTATTTTATTTATTGATTATTTTAATATGTTCTTTTATTTTTTATTTACTATATATTTTGTTTGATAGGACAGAAAGAAATTGAGATAAGAAGGGACAGGTAGAGAAGGAGGAAGAAACAGAGACACCTGCAGATCTGCTTCACCACTTGTGAAGCTTCCCCCCTGCAGGAATGAACCCAGATCTTTGAGCATGGCAATATGTGAACTCTACAAGGTCCACCACCACCTGGTCCCTTATTTATTGATTATTTTTCATAGTTACAGAGAGAATATAGAGGGAAGTGGGGGAGAAAGAGAGAGAGAGAGAGAGAGAGAGAGAGAGAGACCTGCAACACTGCTTAACCCCTTGTGTATTCTCCCCCTGCAGTTGGGGCTGAGGGCTTGAACCCGGGTCCTTGCCCCATTAATTTGCTTTCTTATGCACTGCCAGGACCTTGTGCATGTGCAATACTATGGCTGAGTGTCCTTCCCAGGCCAATTATCTTATTCCTTATTTCTGAGAGAGACAAGAAAAAGGGAGAGACAGAGAAAGAGGGGAACCAACATAGCATCACTTCCCTATCCATGGAACCCCCTGATACTGTCTATAACATTCCTGTATGGTTCCAGGACTTGAACCCACCACCCTGAGAATGGTAAGATCTGTGCTTTGTTGCCTAAACTGTCTCTTGGCCCCTAAACTGAATTAAACACACACACACACACACACCTACACACCTGAAATAAGGGAAATAATGGCAAGTCTTATTGTGAGGGAATTCAGAGGAGTTATTGCTTGAAATAGATTTATCTCTGTTCAATTACCAGTGAATCTGCACTGCCCTGAAAATGTACACATTTGATTCCCTTCACACAAAGCTACTTTGACAGACTAATAATCCTTTGCCAGCTTTTGATCATCTAAGGTGGTAGAATTCCATTTGGAAAGGTTGAGTTTAAGGTAATGCCGATGGCTGTGCTCCTTTTGATCTTCCAAGTGCTGAAAGGAAAGTCATACAGGTGGACCTGAAGAATAGATATCACAAAGAGAGTTTTGAGTGGCAGCAGCATAAAATGGATAATCCTGGGGTACTGGTGCTGGAAAAGCGATCAGCGACACTAGTTCAGTCCTTGTGTTCTAGTGTCCTAGAGGTTTGGGGCAGACTCA